>NC_056522.1:361806481-361820487 GCF_019175285.1 Sceloporus undulatus | reverse complement strand
GGCAGCTTCTAGAAGGCTCCCTTTCCCCTCTCAGCCCGGCAGGGGGCACTAGGCCCTCCCTCCATCGCTTCAACCAATATCAACCACCCCCCCCCCCCCACCCACACAGAGGCTCCCTCCCTCCCTCCTTCTTGGCTTCCAAGCAGAATGCAGACACAATCCACCTTGAAGCTGCTCTTAACTGTCTCAGTGCTAGCTTTTTTTGTGGGTTTTTCTGCCTCTGGCCATGTTCTAGAAGAGCTTATTCCTGACATGGCCCCATTGCCCAAAAAACCCACAAAAAAAGCTACGGATGCCGGCCATGAAAGCCTCCAACTTCACAGTTTTGGGAACTTCAGCTCATGATGACGGCAGACCTCTCTGACAGAGAGAGAAGGCTAAATGTTTTGCAAAACCAGACTTCCCGGCCTTCCCTAGCAGCATTGAGCCAGGGCAGCTAAAGCGCTCTGGAGGTGGGTTATTTCTGCAGTCCGTTTTGGCTCTTATTCTCTCCCCCCACGGAATCTGTGGGTTAATTCAATAGCCATGTTAGTCTGTAGAATCAATACATAAACCTATGTGACTCATTGAAAGAAAGAAGTTGGCACCATGAGCTTTCATAGATTTCAGTCTACTTCCTAGAAATCCATGGTTGTCCAAGTCCCATTAAATAAAATGGTATCGCAGAATGGTGCCTCTTATATCAAATACAAAATCAAGGTTTGCTATCAGGAATTGATACTTCTATTTTTAGTGTTTTCAAGCCGTGAGTGTTTCAGTGGATAAAGAGGGTTGACTATATACAGAACCACAGGAGTTTGAAGAGACCCCAAGAGCCATCCCTTTTACTGTAATTTGAATTAGTTCCACCAGGTCCTTTCTCCAGAGCAGCAAACAAGCTTACTCCATCTTCATAGACTCAGAGTTGGATGAGACCCCAAGGGCCCTCCAGTCCAGCCCTCTGCCATCAAAGCATCCCTGAGAGATGGCCATCCAGCCTCTGTTTTAAAACCTCTAAAGAAGGAGACTCCCCCTCACTTGCTTTTGGAATATTGTCTATAGGAAACTTTGATTTTGTTATTTTATGTGAGAGACACCATGTTGCTACGGCATTGTGTTTAATGGGATTTGAACAGCCCCTGTAAGAAAATGTAAATTATTCACACAATAAGTTTGGGGGGGAGGCCTCATGCATCCCCCTCCCCATCTCATCCCACCGCTTGAAGATTGCTGGGTTAAGGGGCAATTTTCCTATTGCCCCAAAACAAAGCGGTATTTATTTGATTGGTTGGAATTGAGATCCATGTATTTTGGGCCCACATTGTTGGATGGCTTAAACTACTACATATAATATTAGAAAAGTGAAAATGCTTAGGGTGACTTTCAAGTCTAAATTTGCTTTCTCAGAAGTTGAGGCTTGGTGGAATTTGATTCCAAGTGCAAGGTCAAAGAAGAAAACAGTTGTACTTACTGAAATAGTGTCCAAGCGGCAGCAAGTTCTTCAGCACTTGGCTGATGTAGATGGTCTTGTCATTTAATGTGTAAAGGAATGTATAAAACATCTGTTTTAAAAACAACACGCAAAACAGGTTTTTCATGCTGGAAGGAAGGTTTGCAGATGCAGGTTTCTTTATGTGTGTTAGAGAGCTGTATTCTAATAGACTGAATACTATCTGAGCAGGTAGTAACAACATCCTTCACAGCATTGGGCTGATCCAAGTCTTCTCTGCCAAAGCAGAAATCCTCAATTTTTTTTTAAAATAGCTAATTCAAAAAGAATATTGTAAAACCAAGTAAAAAACAGTTTTTCTTGAATCATCCTGTAGTTACTGAATCAATGTGCTGTCTTGTCATAGTAGTTGATAGTAAAGATTAAGCTCAGAATGCATTTGCCCCATTTTTCTTCTCTTGATTGAGAAAACACTGCTTTGCAGTCCATTGTGAAAGAAAGACATGAGGGGCCCTTTTGAAATAGAGGAACTTCTGTCATAAACCCCACTAAAGCTGTCAGCCATAATGATAATTAGGAGAAATAGCAAAAATATTAGTGGTCTAGATGGTGAGAATAATTACTGTCAAATTTTCTGTGAATGTTAATCATTTTGAAGTCTTATTTTTGAAGTCTTATTTCACTTTGTTGGCAGATGCCAGAGGAAGTGCAGACACAAGACCAGCCAATGGAGGAGGAGGTGGAGACCTTTGCCTTCCAGGCAGAAATAGCCCAGTTGATGTCCTTGATCATCAATACTTTCTATTCAAACAAGGAAATCTTTCTTAGGGAGCTGATCTCCAACTCTTCTGATGTAAGTAAATAACTTTAGAAGGAAAATAAAGTGACTTTGCCTAGGGTTGCCTGTGTCCTAAAAAGTCTTATGTTTCTTGTAGGCTTTGGATAAAATCCGCTATGAGAGCTTGACTGACCCAAGCAAACTGGATTCTGGAAAGGACCTGAAGATCAATCTGATTCCTAACAAGCATGATCGTACCCTGACCATTGTGGATACTGGCATAGGGATGACCAAAGCTGACCTCGTGAATAATCTGGGAACCATTGCAAAGTCTGGCACCAAGGCTTTCATGGAGGCCTTGCAGGCTGGAGCAGATATTTCCATGATTGGTCAGTTTGGTGTTGGCTTCTACTCTGCATATTTGGTTGCTGAGAAGGTGACAGTGATCACCAAGCACAATGATGATGAGCAGTATGCTTGGGAATCATCAGCTGGCGGATCGTTCACAGTGAAACTGGACAATGGTAAGGGCCTCTTGTTAATGCTCCCTCCTTAGCAAGTAGTAGTCATTTTGTAGCTTTAAGGCACAGTGGCTTAGTCATTACTGTGGCTTTCCTTCTGGCTTAGCTTTCCCATAGCGAAAGTGAATGAGGAGAGAAGCTGGTTTGTGCAGTTAGCTGTCTCTGAAGAGTCAGCTTTGCTCCTTCCTGTGCTTTCCCTCTAGAGGAAAGGCAGAAGAAGAGAGCCAGCCACCCGGTTCAGACAGCTTTCAGATGCAGGACATTTTGCCTATATTGGAAGGAGAATCTGGCCTTTCTAACCCTTGCCCAAACACACAGTATTGGGGGAAATGGAGTTAAAATACTGAACCAGTTATTGTATCTAGTTAGCAGGAACACTTCTTATAGTAGCAGAGACCATCTTGTGGATGGGTTGCAGCTCACATCTTTAGTAGCTCATAGTTAAATTAGGTTTTGTGGCAATGACATTGTTATTCATGGTCTTGCAGGTGAGCCTTTAGGCCGTGGCACAAAGGTTATCTTACATCTGAAAGAAGACCAGACAGAGTATTTGGAGGAAAGGCGAGTCAAGGAAATTGTCAAGAAGCATTCTCAATTCATTGGATATCCTATAACACTTTTTGTAAGTGTCTTGGTTTTGTGAATGATGACTGTCCTTTGAACTCTGTGAATCTGTGAAAAGCATTGTTTTGAGTTGGATAAGTACATTTTGAGAAATAATCTAATGTAGATATTGATAAATCTAATGCAATGGCAGTCTGAGTGGGTAGTTAAATTCATGTGAATTCACTGTCTTTCTACTCTTTTCGTATGCAGGTAGAGAAAGAGCGTGATAAAGAGGTGAGTGATGATGAAGCAGAGGAAAAAGAGGAAGAGAAAGAGAAAGAGGAGAAAGAAGAAAAGGCTGAAGATAAGCCAGAGATTGAAGATGTTGGCTCTGATGAGGAAGAAGAAAAGAAAGATGGTGACAAGAAGAAGAAAAAGAAGATCAAGGAGAAATACATTGATGAAGAAGAACTCAATAAGACAAAACCAATTTGGACCAGGAACCCAGATGACATTACTAATGAGGAATATGGAGAATTCTACAAGAGTCTGACCAATGACTGGGAGGATCACCTAGCAGTCAAAGTAAGATGATTACTTGTGCCAATGATTACAAACCCAGGCACTGGCTTAGAGGGTATAATAGCAAGTGTTAAAACAGTTAGCTTCCTCTTCAGGCATCTATTTTCTGTGTCTCTAAAGACTTAATACAGTAATGCCTTCCTGATTAATGAAAAATGTATTCTGCTAATATGAAAGTGTAACTAGATTTTCTACTCAGTTATGCGTCAGTGGCACTGTTTAGCATTTTAAGTATTGTATTGAAAGTGCCTATGCATATGTGTCCTGTTCTGTCATGTTGACCAATGGCACCTTAATCAGACTTCTCCTCTAAGTCTGTTTTCTCTTCCTTTTGTAGCACTTCTCAGTGGAAGGGCAGCTGGAATTCAGAGCCCTCTTGTTTGTCCCAAGGCGTGCGCCTTTTGACTTGTTTGAGAACAGAAAGAAGAAAAACAACATCAAGCTGTATGTGCGCAGAGTGTTCATCATGGACAACTGTGAAGAGTTAATCCCTGAATATTTGAGTAAGTAAATAGTTCTGCATGAACTGGAATTCTCTAAGGTAAAAGCTGCTGTTGGGCTTATATAATAGCAGAGGCATTAGTACAATTTTCAAGCATGAAGGCAACACCTTGTCTCAGTCTGGAGATTTGGCTATCATGGCTAATAACTGTAGACTTCTCATGTGTGGATTAATCTAAATTTGAATGAAACAAATTAAATCACCTGCTTCTGTTCTCTTAATGACCCCAAGTTAGTGTTTGAGTGAAGAGAATAACATCAAGCATTGTGTGTATGTCAACACGAGAAAGAATTGTGTTGGGGGAAAGGCAAATTGAAAACCTAATCTAAGCAAATTCAAGCTTGCTATCTTTATTAAAATTAGTTTTCAGTAACAATTAGATTTCTGCTCCATGTGAGAGACTAATTTAAGATGTTCTTCACAGATTTCATGCGGGGTGTTGTTGATTCAGAAGACTTGCCTCTAAATATCTCACGTGAAATGCTACAGCAGAGCAAGATTTTGAAAGTGATCAGGAAGAATTTGGTCAAGAAATGCTTAGAACTTTTCACAGAACTGGCAGAAGATAAAGAAAACTACAAGAAGTTCTACGAGCAGTTTTCCAAGAACATTAAGGTAGGTTGGTTAGTTCAGAGGTTGCCCTTAACTGAAATTCTTTGGTCCTAAGTCATTTTTCATTGTGTAAAACATTATGTTAATTTTCTTATAGCTTGGCATACATGAGGATTCACAGAATCGCAAGAAACTGTCAGAGTTGCTGAGATACTATACATCTGCATCTGGAGATGAAATGGTGTCACTCAAGGATTACTGCACTCGGATGAAGGAGAACCAGAAGCATGTATATTACATCACAGGCAAGTCCAGATGATCAGATGATACAATCTGGTAACGAAGGGAAACACTAGTTTACTTAGGGATTTTAAGGAGCCCTTACAGCATAAGGAATGTGTGGAATTTTTTTATTTAGATTGGCCATCTGCAAGCATGGCTTGTTAGAGTTAACTAGTTTGTGATAGCTACTCAAGGTAAATCTTTTTAGGCCAGTGTTAATGTTGATCCTGGTTGTTGGACGATGGCTTGTGAGTGGGTTCAGCTTGAGGGAAAGCATGTCTGGTTTGGACTAGTATTTTTATCTAGTTTTTAGATAAATTGATGGAACCCTGCTGAGAGACTTTCTTTTTAATCTCTAGGTGAAACCAAAGATCAAGTAGCAAACTCTGCTTTTGTGGAGAGACTTCGTAAACATGGTTTGGAAGTAATCTATATGATTGAGCCTATTGATGAATATTGTGTACAGCAGCTCAAGGAGTTTGAGGGGAAGACGTTGGTTTCAGTAACAAAAGAAGGTCTGGAGCTTCCTGAAGATGAGGAGGAGAAAAAGAAACAAGAGGAAAAGAAAGCCAAGTTTGAAAGCCTCTGCAAGATCATGAAAGATATACTTGAGAAGAAAGTAGAGAAGGTAACCCACATGTATTTTTATTGATACTTGGGAAAAGTAGGTTCCATAGAAAGCTTCCTTGCATTATTGAATCCAAGCATCAGCAGCTTGGAGATGTGTTTCCAGATAAATTTACTTAGAGAGGTTATAATCAAACTGGTGTAGACGAAGTGTTCCCTACTAAAACTGTTAGCAAACAGTAATACTATGGAATTCTAAACATGTCCTTCTATTTTCCTTGTGCAGGTTGTAGTTTCCAACCGATTGGTTACTTCTCCATGCTGCATTGTAACCAGTACATATGGCTGGACTGCTAACATGGAAAGGATCATGAAGGCACAGGCACTCCGGGACAACTCCACAATGGGTTACATGGCTGCTAAGAAGCACTTGGAGATCAATCCCGACCATTCTATCATTGAGACACTGAGGCAGAAGGCGGAAGCAGATAAGAATGACAAATCAGTGAAGGACCTGGTTATTCTGCTGTATGAGACCGCTCTCCTGTCTTCAGGCTTCAGTCTAGAGGATCCTCAGACACATGCCAATCGTATCTATAGAATGATAAAACTTGGTCTGGGTGAGTTGAATTTCTCTTAAGTTCTAGCTGCTCTTGATTTATGAAAGGTGTTAACGGTTTTTAACAGAATCCTTTTTCAAGCTTCAAGAGTAGTTAAAGTCTTGGTTGATGGCATTAGTATGCAGAAGGATCTTGTAGCACCTTTGAGACTTAACTGTGAAAGTGAGAAACTGGTAGCATGAGCTTTCATAAGTTACTTTAAATGCATGGAGTGGAGTTCAATTATTTTCTAGACTATAACACAGCTATGTCTTTCAATTCTACTGTTGATGCCCTAGTTAATTAATGGTATTGCTAATAACGATTTGGCAGCAAGCGTGCAAATGACAGAAATCATTGTTAATGGCAGTTTCAATTTACATTTACAGGCATTGATGAAGATGATACTACTACAGAGGAAACAAGCCCAGCAGTTACTGAAGAGATGCCACCACTTGAAGGAGATGATGATACATCGCGCATGGAAGAAGTGGATTAAATGGCCAACTACTTCAACGAAAATAGGGATATTTCCTTTAACCTTGGCTTTGAAATAAGTTATATTTTGTATATTATGAATGTTACCTGCCAAAAAGGTCTTGACACTTGTCTGCATTCCCTCTTTATATTTATTTTTGAAGATGTTATACCTTTATTTTTGTTACATTTGCTTTTTTAGGTAATGTGAGATGCCATTGAGGGAGTGTTTTTTTCTTAAAGTATAACACTGTACAATCCTGTTTAGATTGCAAAGTAAAAAATTGCTTGGTTAGTCAATGGCAGGGGCTTTGCTGATTGTGGTCAGAAAAGGGGAGAATGGAAAGTTAAACCTGTTCTGCACATTTTTGTTAAACCTTTGAAGTTCTTAAAATGAATTGTAATACAATACCTAGTAACTAGGTATTGGAACTGAATATTGGAGTATGTAACATCTTACTTAACGAGTTTCAAGCTATTGATGTTTAGTCCTTTTATACTGTAAAAACGATTCTAAATTCCACACTTACCATAGAATAGAATCTACTGTAAATCTATTGTGACTAATGCAGTTCTGCATGTACAGTTCTACTCTGGAAGTATCTAGAAGTAAAAGTGTTCTGGAGGACTTTTTGACTCCCTGGTTGGTTTGTTTTTTCCCCCCTTCATGGAATATTAAGCAATTCTTCAATTGCACCTGAATAGATGGTTTCACACAGGGATTTGAGGAACGCAGCACTGCCACACCAACTAATCAGTGTTTTGGGGAAGGGGCTGTTGGACTCGTGACATACTTAGCTTTCCACAGGCCCTTGGAGTGGGTACTATGAACAGAAATGCTGGATTAAATAGGCCTTTGGCCCGATGCAGCTTTTCTTGGGCTTTACATTTTAATGCCACAGTGACTGATCCTTAAGCATAATGCCACAGCTATCAAGTAACCTGAACTAGAAGTAGAGGGTTCCATCCCTTTGGTAGCTTCTCATAGTTTCTTGGTGCACAACACTTGGAAGGAACTGTGAGCCCTTCCAGCAGGAAGGGGAGAATGCTGCAATTTATTTAGTTGCATAGTTGGCAAAGTCACTAGAAAAGACTCTGGGAAGGAACAAGGAATAGTATTTGGTTGGCTAGCACAGCTAATGTTGTGGTTTCCAATTGATAAGAGTACACTGGTACCCCGGGTTACGAAATTAATTCGTTCCGCCGCCGCTTTCGTAACCCGGGATACTTCGTAAGCCGAATAGCCCATAGGCGCTAATGGGGAAAAAGCCGCGGCTGCGCCGCGGCTCCATTTAAAACAGCGCCGGCTTTTTTTCGCAACCCGGGGAAACCTTCGTAACCCGGAAATAATTAATTAAATATTTTTTTTTCGTAACCCGAAAAATTCGTAACGCGGCGCGTTCGTATCCCGGGGTACCAGTGTATAATCAAAAGTAAGGGAGCATCCTCAGCATGGCAGAGCTAAGTTGGCAAGAGTCAAATCTTCAAGGACGGGAGGCAAAAAGCTCTGGTGGGTGCAGTGGTTAAATGCCAGTCCTGAACCGCCTGCATGCAGAGTTGGGTCTGCAGCTTCCAGTGCATCTTTACACCTGCTGTTTCATCCCTCACCTATTGCTACAGGGCTTTTTCGGAAGTTGGAGGTATCCTTTGAACCTATGCAATGGATTTTTCTGGTGGAGCGCAGTGTACACAGAACTGGCCTCACCCTTTAAACCAGAGGTTCGTCTGCTGAGGCCTTGATAAGCATGGATGGCGGCAGCGAGGTCCTTGGGCTGTAGGTTTGATTAGCGTTTCCTTCTCTTACATGGTTGACCTTACAGGGTTAGACGAGCACCATCTGCCTGGGTTTGGGATTAGTCTTCCTTCTCAGACGGTTGCCATAAGGCTAGAGAGCCCATCCTGCCCTTTGGCGCTCTTGGTCAGACCCTTCAGCGGTTGTGACCTGTCTGGCATGGGAGGCCCTATAGCTACCACCAGCATAGCTCACAATTTCATTAGGGTGCACAAGTCTCTCCCCCATGACAAGGGGCCGTCAATGGAGAGGTTAAATGCCAGTACTGCAGCAACAACATTATAGGTTCGACCCTAGAGGAGGGCTCCTAGGTATGCTCAACTTTCCGTCCTTTTGTAGGTCAGTAAAATGAATACCCAGCTTGGGGGCAACTCCTTAGGGAGTGTTAGTTCACTGCTAAGTGGTACAGAAATATACATATTATTGCTACTTGCTATGAAGGCTGGTAGCAGTTCAACAAATTGGCAGCAAGCAGTGTTGCACCTGGGTATGTTCCTGCTGTGTGTAGGTGCTTATTTCTTTAGAGGAGAAAAATCAAATGCACTTTGAAAATTTGAAGATGGGTACTGTATTTGTCTCTTACTTATCCACGCTAAACAGCATCCAACACTTCCAGCAGTACCCCTTTCCCCCAGAACTAGAATAAGGGACCTTAGCTAAGAAGAGAACTGTCAGATAAATGCCCAGTTGCCACTGGGCAAGTTAAAGCTATTTGTCCCATGAAGCAAGAATGAATTGCCCGACAGTGGCATCTCTAAACTCAATCCAAATAGGTAGTCGGCTGCCAATTTGTATTGGTAATTTCAGTTTAGGAATTTTCCAAGGCTAACTACATTACATACAGTTGCTATTCCACTTTTACTGTTCCAGCCGCCTCCAGTTTCATTCTGAGATTTGTAGTTCAGTGAGGCCTTAAAGCTCTGGCTGAGAAGTCTTATAAGAGTAGTGCAGTAATCAATTTAGTATGGCACAACAAATCAGCCCTGGCAGAATAAAATAGTCTACTCTGAATTTATTGTTCTGCTGTGAACTTGCAAATGTTATCATCAGTCTGAGATGGAAAGCAGGAAAGTCCAAAAGCTGAGAACAGAACTGAGTTGTCAAGGGCTTTCTTCATATACTTCAGACATGACAAGTTATAAAAACAGCTTGTGGAAGTGAGCCCATTCCTAACAGGACAATTAAGAACAAATATAGAGTTTGTTAAAAGACATTTCCCCCCTACAAACCAGTGTCCATTAACCATCCGGTCTTGTTAGTCTGCTTTCCTTCTGAGAAGGCATGCATCCCATGGGGAAGAATTAGCCACTGCAAGGTATGAGAAGGGGGGACACCTTGGGTATTGTCTCTATAGCTGCAACCTTGCAGATAAGACACAACGGTGTCATCAGAGCTTGGTGTATGTTTAAAGGGCACACTCCATTCCTAAGATAAAACTTCCAACCTTTCCCCATAGGATTTAGTCTGCAATCCTCTTGCCCTTTCCACTGCTTTCCTCTGGCTACCCTGTTGATCTTTAAGTTGAGGTGCCCAGACCTAGACGCATAGGCTTGCTGGTGTTAGACCAGAGCAAAATTAAACAGTAGATTTCATTACTTCTTGTGATCTGAGTGCTCATTTTATATTCTTTTAGAACAGGGGTTCCCAACCTGGGGGTCTATCGACCCTTTCTCAGGG
Source organism: Sceloporus undulatus (assembly GCF_019175285.1). Taxonomy (NCBI): domain Eukaryota; kingdom Metazoa; phylum Chordata; class Lepidosauria; order Squamata; family Phrynosomatidae; genus Sceloporus; species Sceloporus undulatus. The sequence goes on along the minus strand of NC_056522.1, from coordinate 361,810,183 downwards.
GTCGCCAGATTGAGACTTCCCCTTCCTCCTCCTCCACGTGGCCTCAGCCGCCTCCTTTTCCTCCGCGCAAGGCTGGGGCTGCCTCCTCCTCGCTGCCACTGCAGCGGGGCTGGGACTGCCTCCTCCTCACAGCCACCACCGCTATCGCGCAGGGCTTCTGCCGCCACCTTCTCCCCCTCCTCCTCCATGCGGTGGACACTGCCACCGTGTGGGGCTACTGCCACCACCGCTATTGCAGCAGTGGCAGAAGCTCCATGTGATGGTGGCGGTGGTAGCAGGCCAGAGGAGGCCTGGCTGGTGCTGGAGGAGGAGGAGGCGGTGGAGCTTCCAGCGGCCTTTGCAGACAGAAGTTCCGCCTTTCTTCTAGCTGGCGGCCTCCCTGACTGGTTGGGAGGCCGGGAAGGGGCGGGATGTCCAGCTGCAAAGGCCACTGAGGCTTGTGTCCCCCCTTCTCACACCTTGAAGTGGCTAATTCTTCCCCCTGCCTGGCCTCCCAACCAATCGGGGCGGGCACTGGGCGGGATTTCCAGACACAAGAGGGGTCGCGGCCCAACAAAGGTCGGGAACCGCTGGTTTAGAAAGTAAAGAAGCCTCAAAGTTAGGTCAAAGCAATGAGAAAGTATAGTTTTTTGTGGGTTTTTTGGGGCTATGTGGCCATTATGATGATGATGATGATGATGATGATGATGATCATCCCACCTCTCTACAAAAAGCAATCTAGAGGAGTTTGTTCCTGATGTTTCTCTGAAGGTGCCAGCCATAGATGCTGGCAAAACGTCAGGAATAAACTTTTCTACAACATGGCCACATAGCCCGAAAAACCCACAAAAAATATGGATGCTGGCCATGAAAGCCTTCGATTTCACAAAGGAGACACTGCTGAGATACTATAAGTTGAAGCCTTTACATATTATTAGGATATCTGTGTTACCATCACTTGGGTTACAGATGGTCAATGTTAATAACCTAATGTTCATAATTAGTAGTTTCTGCATCTCATTTCTTTCTGACTCCACTGTCAACATCCTCCCCCCACAACTATGTGCATTTGGACTTCTAGATTATACTTCATCTGTCTGAGGAAGCAGCTAATGAAGAAAGCTAACAGGAGGAAAATTAATTGACTTGAAATATGGTACTGGAGAAGACTTCTACAGATATTGTGGACTCCTGAAGAAACAAATAGTCCTAGAGCTAGAAGCCTGAATGATCAAAGTGAGCCTACTTTGGACATATGAGCTGAGAACCAGTGTGATGTGGTTTGAGCATTAGATTCCAACTGGAGAATAAGGTTTTGAATCTCCTCTTGGACCTTTAGGCAAGTCACACTCTCTCAGGCTCAGGGAAAGGCCGGGGCAAATCCACTCTAACCAAATCTTGCCAAGAAACCCCCGTGATAGGTTTTGCTAATGGTTGCTATAAGTAGGAAATGACTTGGAAGACACACAGTAATAAATACGGGCTGACATGTGTCATTTAGAAAAGACAACAATGCTTGGTAGAGTGGAAAATAATATAAAGTGAGTAAGAATGCATTCAGTGAGCCAACGTGGCATAGTGGTTTGATCATAGGACTAAGACTCTGGAGACCAGGGTTTGAATCCCAGCTCAGCCATGTAAACCCACTAGGTGACCTTGGGCAAATAACACTCTCTCAGCCTCAGAGGATGGCAATGGCAACACCCTTTCTGCCTAGAAAACCCCATGATAGGTTCTGCTTAGGGTTGCCATAAGTTGGAAACGAATTGAAAGCACACAACAACAACTAGAAGAATGCATTCAGGACCTGAGCAGGGCTGTTGATGACTGGGTCACATAAGTCAAAACTGTGGGTAATGTGTCTTCAAGTCACCGGTTAACTTATGGCAACTCCATGCCTTTCATAGGTTTAGAAAAGGAATACTCAGAGGTGGTTTTACCAACGTAGCCTACAGTACATGATATTAGATTTGATGGCAATTAACAACATTTTTTTTTAATTGTAGGCTTAAATTGGACTGCAGTTCTAAAAAAGCTATTATCACAGTAACCTTGGGACTATATACTTGTTTGTGCAGTTGAAAATTGCATTAGGGCTTTAAGCCTCCTCATAGCACTACTGACTCATGTTTAGCTTGTGATCTAAAATCCTTTGATCCTTTTTAGATGTAGAACATGCTGTCAAACAAGGCCTCAGATACATTCCAGTGTATCTGTATTTGTTTGGGTTTCGGCCCCCCCACCTCAACCCCCCCACCTCAACTCAGCACTTTACATATGTCTGTAATGAAAATACATATTTTGGCCCAGTTCTCCATTCTGTCAAGACAACATTGAATCCTGTTTCCATCTTCTAAAGCAGCGATTAAGACTCTTTAAAAGTAATTTGCTTTAATATTGTAATAATTTAATTCACTTTTAATGTACTTTTTTTTTGTATGCTTTTAATTGTCGTGTTTTTTAATAGTGTAAGCTGCCCTGAGATGATGATGATGATGATGATGATGATGATGATGATGATGATGATGATGATGATGATGATGATGATGATATTTTAGGAGAAGTGGAGGGTGGGTGGATCCAGAGATGTTGGTGGGTCAATAATTTAGAGAGGCAATATGGTGTAGTGGTTTGAGCGTTGGACAAGGATTCTAGAGACTAGGGTTAGAATCCCCATTCTATCATAAAAACCCACTGGGTGATCTTAGGCAAGTTACACTCTCTCAGCCTCAGAGGAAGGTCAAGATAAACCCTCCTCTGAGGTTTTTGCCAATAAAACTCCAAGATAGCCTTAGGGTTGCCATGTGTCAGACATGACTTGAAAGCACAACACAATTTTGTTGCTACTTTCACCATCACTTCTTCTCCCCCCCCCTCCCCTTTGCTTCCACACCAAAAATCTATTTTGTGGTTGTTGTTAACTGCCATCAAGTCAATTTTGACTTTTGGGCACGGTACAGAATGCCCAAATGCGGCATACTCCCAGCGACACTAGGGTTAGGGATTACGTACTAACCACATGGTCCCTAACCTTAGTATGGAGTGGCGGCATAACAATGGTGGCGTCCCATGTACATGGGTGCCGCCATTGTGATGTAAGCACTGTGTGGCTTCCAATGGCACCGCATGTCGCCTATGTCACAAGTGTGCCAGACATCCGCATGGCAGCGCAAAAAGAACCTGGTTTTTCCAGGTTCTTTTTATTCTGGAGAGAAGCTGCGCGGCTTGGTGGCTGCAGCTTCCCTCTGGAGAGAATTAGGTTGCTGGAGGGAATCTGTACCTCACCTTGGTGACCCTGTGAATGAGAGACCTCCAAGCTGCCCTTTCATCAGCAACTTTGCTCAGGTCTTGCAGGTCTAACCACTGGGATGGGGGTCTGGGAGTCTTCCTTTTTTCTTATTGCCTTCCACCTTGCCTTGCATTAATGTCCTTTATAGTGAGCCATGTCTTCTCATTATATGGCCAAAGTACAACAGTCTGTTTAGTCATCTTGGCTGTTAGGGAGAGTTAAGGTTGATTTGCTATAGGACTCTTTTATACCATCTTGGAGGGGGAGAGAGAGGCAGGCAAGCTCCAACTGCCTGCCCGAAAGAAGAAAAAGCCCTCCCTTCCGACCACCATCTTGGAGGGAGAGAGGCCTGTTATGTTTTATTTTGACTTTGTATTATACTTCTTGTTGTACACCGCTTTGATCTAATTTGGAAAAGCGGTATATAAATAAAC
>NC_056522.1:361655413-361806471 GCF_019175285.1 Sceloporus undulatus | reverse complement strand
ATTATTATTATTATTATTATTATTATTATTATTATTATTATTATTATTATTAGTCTTTTTAGCAGACCAGGGTATCTGTAAAAATTTTCTCCAGCAAGAATAGACTGTGGACTGGGACTTCAACCAAGGTAAAACCATTTTTTTTCTTCTTAAATTTGGATTGAATTCGCATGTTTTACCTCTCCATCACCAAAATGTTCCTGATGCAAAAACATGGAATCCATCTTGAGGAATCCGTTGTTCTCTGTCTACAAAGAGGCCTGTGACCTCACTGGAACAGAGACACATTGGATTGCCAAAGAGGGATCCCTGTTGAGACACAAACGGACTTTAAATTTCCAGAACTTAGAAAATTTCCCTATTGCCCCATGGCCAGAAGGAGGAGGAGCCTGCCTGCAAAAGATATCCTTCCCATCATAACATCTTTACTAAGGACTGAAACAACATGCAGGTATCTGACTAATATCTCCAATTATTTTTTTTTCTTCCCTTTGGTTTGTAACATCACAGATATAGGATGGGGGACACCTGGCTGAAAGAGAGTACATGTGAAAGGGATCTAGGAGTCCAAGTAGACCAACGGTGAACGTGAGTCAGCAGTGCAATGCAGCAGCTAAAAAGGCCAATGCAATTTTAGGCTGCATCAATAAAAGTATAGTGTCTAGATCAAGAGAAGTAATAGTGCCACTCTATTCTGCTCTGGTCAGGCCCCACCTGGAATATTGTGTCCAGTTCTGGGCACCACAATTTAAAAAGGATGTGGAGAAACTGGATCGTGTCCAAAGGAGAGCGACTAAAATGGTGAAGGGTCTGGAAACCATGCCCTATGAGGAATGACTAAGGGAGCTGGGGATGTTTAGCCTGGAGAAGAGAAGGTTAAGAGGTGATATGATAGCCCTGTTTAAATATTTGAAGGGGTGTCACACTGAGGATGGAGCAAGTTTGTTTTCTGCTGCTCCAGAGAACAGGACCTGGAATAATGGATGCAAGTGCCAGGAAAAGAGATTCCACCTCAACATTAGGAGGAACTTCCTGACAGTAAGGGCTGTTTAATAGTGGAACAAACTCCCTCAGAGTGTAGTGGAATCTCCTTCCTTAGAGGTCTTTAAACAGAGGCTGAATGGCCATCTGTCGGGGATGCTTTGACTGAGATTTCCTGCATGGCAGCGGGTTGGACTGGATGGCCCTTGTGCTCTCTTCCAACTCTGTGATTCTATGATTCTATGAATATGGTGAATTATGGGCCTGGTAGTGCTATTTGCTCTTGGGTCCACTTTCTGTTTCATAGCCTCCAAGTTTCCTGATTTGGTAAGGACAATCCAGTTAACTACAATTCCCAGGATTCCCTAGCACTGAGCCTGGGCAGTTAAAGTGATCTCAGACTAGATTATTTCTGCAGTGTGGTTTGGGCCTTTAGAGTGCATTTACACTGTGAAAATAATGCAATTTGACCCCACTTTAAATGCTGCGGCTCCATCCTATGGAATCCTGGGAGTCATAGTTTTACAAGGTCTTTAGCCTTTTCTGCCAAAGAGGGCTTGCACCTCAGAAAACTACAGATCCCAAGATTCTGTCAGATAGGTGCGTGGCAGATTAATTGGTGTTAAACTGCATTACATGTACAGTGTAAATGCACCCTAAATCTGCATCTGTGGAAACAGACTAAGGGCCCAAACAGACAGGCCAAAATAAAGCTGCTTTGGGTCACTTTGGAGGTATACTGTTTAAATGATGCATGTGTCCTAAGAGTCCAAAAGCCATGCCAAAGCCACACTTCCGTCCTAAGGACTGGAGCACAGCTTAGGTGCAGCTTCTGGCCTCTTAAGATGTATGTGTCATTTAAACAGCAGACCTCCAAAGTGACCCTAAGCAGCTTTATTTTGGACTGGCTGTTTGGGCCCTAAATCTATGAAACCTTATGCTACCACATTCTTTCATGCCTTCAGTCTCAAAGGTGCAACAATACCTGTTTGTCTGTAAATGGATGGTTTATTTTCTTCTCTTGGCCTGAGCAATCATGGATATGGGGCTCTTCCACTTGTGTAATGATGGAGTATCCTTTCCCTCATCCCAGTGCAATAAGATCAATAGTATTGTTCTTCCCACTATTAACACAAACTGAATTTGGGAGCTGTACAAATAACCAGAAACAACTTTTTCATGTTGCCAGTGATGTCATAATATGGCACATATCACAACACCTTGTCACCATAGTCACAAGCATAGCATGGAACAGCTTCCCTGGATGTCTGGTTTGCAAGTGGGCTGGCAAAGCAAGAGAATTAAAATGTCTAAAAGGTAAGACTGTCTATCATAAAACCTCTGATTTAGATTTTCCGTAACATGACTAGTTGACACTACAGTTAGTACCGTATATACTCAACTATAAGTCAAGAAATTTATGCCCAAATATTGACCCTAAAATCTGGGGTCAAATTATACAAGGGTCAATACAGTTACCATGGCTTGAGAACGACTGGAGGACAGTTAACAACCACAACAACAAACAGTAATAATGCTCATAAAGCTCCTTTAAAAAGTAGCTCTGATGTCCCACTCTCCGTGCCTTGGCAGCGCTTGCTGAAAGAGCTGCGAGGTACCAGTGAGAGTGTGCATGGAGTGATACCCTTCTCAATCATATCTCCAAACTTTTCTTTCTCCTCTTTGCATTTCCCCATTTTCCCTCCATTTGCAAACTGATCTCCAAACCTTGCCTCTTCTTTGCATTTCCCCATTTTGCCTCCATTTGCAAGCTGATCTCCAAACCTTTGCTTCTCTTCCTCCTCCTCCTCCTCACGTTTCCTTTGAAAACCAAGTTTCTCTTTTCCCTCCTTCACTTCCACTTTGAAGCCAACCTTAAAATCTGTCTCCTAAATTCTGCCCTCACCTTATCCACGGGGCATATTAAAATCCATGATTTTGATCCTAAAACCTTCCCTCAACTTATACATGAGGTCGACTTGTGCACGAGTATATACGGTAGACCTTACTGTGACAGCACAAATAAGATACAGTAGGTGGATGACAGGTTTGGTTGGCAATGTAGAAATAATTTTCAAGCTGATCTGATTATTTTGATGTATATGGCGGGTTATACACCACCATTAAAGTACGGAGTCAGTCCGTACTAGGGTTAGGAAGGTACGGTGAGTCCGTACAAAATGGCCGCTCCCTTTCCACAAGGGGGCCGCCATGACGACGTCACGACCGTGCCGCCTCTATACGGGGCGGCGCGGATGTGACGTCGTCGGTCCGCGCCAGGGCGCTTAGTGCGCCCTTTCTGCGGACCAGGAAGGAGCTCCGTTTCGGAGTTCCTTCCTGGTTTGTGGCGCTGCTTTGCCTCGCTGGGCGCAGCCTTCAGACAGCTGCGTCCAGCGAAGCAAGGGAGAAAGGGGCCAAGCGGCCCCTTTCTCCCTCTCCCCACCGCGGCGGGGTGTCCTTGGGGCTCGAAGCCCCAAGGACACCCCTTTTCAGGCTGCGGGGAAGCGGCGTTTTGCTGCATCCCCGCAGGCTGAAAAGCAGCGGATCGGGGCCTCAGCGGCTGCCATTCTGACAACTGAGGCCCCGATACACCGGGGAAAGGGGCAGGTACAGCCCGCCCCAAATAGGCGGTCTGTAACCCGCCTAAGTTTGTATTTATAACTAATATATTCATGAAGGCCCGGGGTACGCATTAGTTAATACTTCCTGCCGAAAAGTACAATTTGGTTTCACCAAAACCTAATCAGTTTATTTGGATGGACATTAACACTGCAATTTTACGTACAGTACGCTTGCTGAAAAATAAGTCCTAGTAAAAGGAAGATTATACAGAGGCGAGTGAGCATACAATTGCAGCCTCATGCTCTTATCATATAGCACATATAGATAAGCTATCTATGGCTAAGGCTTCATCTGCACTGCAGAATTAATGCAGTTTGACACTGCTTTAACTGTCCTGGCTCAGTGCTATGGAATCCTGGGATCTGTAATTTGTTGTGGTACCATAGCTCTCTGACAGAGGAGGCTAAATATCTCACCAAGCTACAAATCCCAGAATTCCATAGCACTGAACCATGGCAGTTAAAGCAGTGCCAAACTGCATTATTTCTGCAGTGCAGATGCAGCCTAAGTTTAGCACTCTAACTACCATACCAGAGGTATCAGCATTTGGAAAGGTTTTTTTTTTTTTTAAATAAGTTCCTTATATAATTCATTAAATAATGTGAACCTGCCACCACAGATACTAAGGCCTGTTACAGACAGCCAAAATAAAGCTGCTTCGAGTCACAGTGGAGGTATGGTGTTTCAATGATGCATGCGTCCTAAGAGTCCAGAAGCCACACCAAAGCCACGCATGCTTTATTTTGGCTGTCTGTAACAGGCCTAAAGATATCAGATGGAAGACTTACTATTGTAATTCATTACTGTAATTAAAGTTACAGCTTTAATTTGTCAACAGCCTTTTTAAAAAGTAGCTTTTGGCAATGCTCATTAATAATGTTGCTCATGCTTTTTAGTAAATTTGGGAGAGGGTAAAATATCTTGGGATTGATAAAGAAATGACATAAAATGTGAAAAACTCAATTCAAACTTCCTCTTAAAAATTCTTTGACCTGTCTGTTAAAAGTAACTAAAAAGTACAGTAATTAGAAAAGATTGCTTCATTGCATCTAAAATGGCATTTTTGAAATGATAGTTACACTTGTTTTTGTTCTTCAAGTAACTTGCTACAAGAAACTACATTGCTTGTGACTCATCCCATCCAAGCTCTGTTCAGTCTAGTGTACTTCATGATCTCCCTACAATGCCAGGGCATTTTTTTGGCTGTAATCTTAATGGTGGCAGCATCATGTAGCTTCAAGGCAAGGCCATCCTTTTCTGGTTCTAGCCAGCACTCTATCTGATATCTGGTATGTGTGCCTGGCTTGCACTGAATAGCTAAGTGTGCGTAAAACAAACAGTACGGCTGGTCTCCTGTTTAATATTTATGACAGCGTAAGCTGAACATACAGTTTTGTAATTTTTGAGATTCACGTTTATGGTCATAGAACCACAGAGTTGGAAGAGACCACAAAGAACCATCCCATCCAACTCCTGCCATGCAGGAACCCATAGCCAAAACACCCCTGACAGATTGTCATCCAGCCTCTGTTTAAAAACCTCCAAAGAAGGAAACACCACCACACTCTCAGGCAGTGTACTCTACTGTTGAACAGCTCTCACCATCAGGAATTTCTTTCTATTACTGAGGTGGAATCTCTTCTCCTGTAGTTTGAATTTCTTGACTGCAGTCTCTGTTCCGATTGATGTTTGATCCTAGACTTATGGAGTTTGAAGAGATCCCAAGTGTCATCCAATCCAACGCCCCTGCCATGCAGGATTACACTCCTGGCAGGTGGCTTCTGATTAAAACCCTCCAATGAAGGAGACTCCGTCAAACTTTGAGGGAGTGTGTTCCACTGTCAAACAGCTCTTACTGTCAGGAGGTTTCTCCTAATGCTCATAGCATGAATCCAGTGTTCCATGTCCTATTCTCTGGAGCTGCAGAAAACAAGCTTGCTCCATCCTCAGTATGACATCGCTTTAAATTTTATCACCCCTTAACTCTCCAGGCTAAACATATCCAGCTCCCTAACTCTCTCCTCATAGGGCATGGTTTCCAGACCCTTCACCATTTTAGTCGTGTTCCTCTGGACATGCTCCAGCTTGTCAACATCCTTCTTGAATTGTGGAGACTAGAACTGGTCATTGATGGCTCAACATGACCCACAAAACCTATCTCTTAAGCCAGATAGTGCTGCAACCAAAGGGTTTCTGTGGATGCTGGTCAATAACATCTGTTCTCCCAATTACAGGATCCATTGAAGGAAGCAGCTGTAGTGAGACCTTGGGGGATGTCTCCAACTGCCCTTATCAACATGTCCTGAGACTGGGAGAGCCCTGCAGTCATCAATTCCCACTGCTTGATCTGCAGCTTCTTAGAAGTCCTTCAGTTGAGGTGCTGCCTGGCTTCAGAGGTATGTTTTCGATGTTGGCCATAGGAGCAGAGCTGTGCCTTAGCTATATTGGCAATGTAGAATCTCAGCCTACAATGTTAGGTTCCAAATATTGACTCCAGTTAGGATCAGCTGCCAATCTGTCTGTTTTTCCTTCTCTCCTTCACAGGTGTTGGAAAAAGCCAAATACCACCATAAGCAAGTTGAATATATAAGTAGACCAACTTGCTTATGAAGAAGAAGTAGTTAGAAGATCAGAGGAAGAATAACAGGACCCCAGTGAGTATCATGAGTGCAGCTTACAGTAAAGTCCTACACTAGCAGTCTTTTCACTAGGCACTGAAAATTCCACAGCTTTTTGAGAAATCCCCTCCCAATTCACTTGCACTTTCCTTCATTATGTACTTGAGAAAAGTGTACAAAGTGAAAAATTAAATTGCAAGCTATATCCCTATATGAACAATAGGGTGAAAGATAGTGTGGCTGTAGTGTGTGTTTCTCTGGAAAATTAACACTTTGTCCACATTCATCAATAACATGATGCACACATTTTTGTTGTTGTTGTTGCATGCTTTCAGGTCGTTTACAACTTATGGCAACCCTAAGCTGAACCTATCATGAGTTCTTTCTTGGCAAAATTTGTTCAGAGGAGGTTTACCATTGCCTTCCCCTGAGGCTGAGAGAGTATGACTTGCCCAAGGTCACCCAGTGGGTTTCATAGTTGAGCAGGAAATCGAACCCTGGTCTTCAGAGTCATAGTCCAATGCTCAAACCACTACACCACACTGGCTCCTTGACAGAATGTGATTTGCCCAAGGACACCCAGTGAGTTTTCATGGCCAAACCAAGATTTGAACCCTGGTTTCCAGAATTGCAGTCCAATGCTCAAACCACTACACCCAGCATGGCATTGTGCTTTGAGTGTTGGACTATGACTGGAGACCAGGGTTTGATTTCCAGCTTGGCCAAGAAACCCACTGGGTAATCTTGGGCAGTTCACATGCTCTCAGCCTCAAGAGAAGCCAATGGCAAGCCTCCTCTCAACAAATCTTGCCAAGAAAAACCCAGGAGAGATTTGTCTTAGAGTCATCATAAGTCAGAAATGACTTGAAAACACACAGCAACACAACATAAGGAAGGTCACAATATGCCTATTTTTTCTTCTTCTTGTGTGCCTTCAGATAATTTCTGACTTGTGGTAACCATAAAACAAGTCTATTGCAGAGTTTTCTTGGCAAGATTTCTTCAGAAAGGGGTTTGTCAGTGACTCCCTCAGAGGCTGAGAGAATGTGACTTGCTAGACTGACCATATGTACTGTTTTAAATGGTGTTGAAAGACCAAAATTTGCTGCATAAGATGCTGCACTTAAAAATATGCCGTCCCCCCCATTTTGTTCAGTTTATATAAAAGAAAAGCTTTCCGACCCTTAAATAAGGGACATACTGTATAACAAGGGATGCCTACAAGTGTTATAAGGGGCAGACTCCCCAAGCATCAAATAAGGATCATACCTTATAACAAGGGACACCTGGCAACCCTCCCTCAGTCAAGAAAGGGTCTTGGGCCAACTCTAAGACTTACCTAGCATCTGTTTCTGGGCAACATATTGTGTCACAATGGGTGAGATCAACATCAGCCTCAAAGCCTTTTTCCAGGAGTTTGGCTTCCCTATAGCCCTCCTCAGGGGGCACAAAGTCCAGAAGTGGACCACAAAACATTAAACTATTCACATGGTTTACCAGCTACAAAGATGAAAGGAAACAGTGGATGACATAGTGCCAGAATTGTAGAAATCACTGCCACTTTTTGCTATGGGGTCTAGTACAAGGCGTTTCTTTAGCAAGACTTTCTTTTTCTTTTAGATATCAACTCTGATGGATTTTGCCAGCTGTTCAGACTGTATGGAGGGATTAAGACACAGATTCATGGTAAATTATTTGCCCTCTGTTCCCAAAGTCTTTTGACCTATTAGTTCCTCATTGTAGAAGAAAGTAGTTATCATTCTAATGTTTATAAATTAAGTTTAACCTTGTTTTGATTATCTTTAATTTCTATTATTGTTACTATTGGACATGTTCAGATTTCAAATTAGTTCCCTAAACATATAAGAGGGTTACCAAAAAAAAAATACACAATAAGCCCTTAGTATCCACTGGGATTTGATTCTAGGACCCCCCATGGATGCCAAAATTGGTGGATGGTCAAGTCCCATTAAATACAATGACATAGTAAAATGGTGTCCTTCATATAAAATGGCAAAATCAAGATTTGAATTTTGGAATTTATATATTTTTAAAATATTTGCAATATCATTGAATCCATGGGTAAGAATCTGTGGATACAGAAGACCAACTGTAAATAAATAAATATCTGTCCTTCTTCCAGACAGCTCTCAACAAGTTAAACCACCACCTCATTTTTATCTTTACAACTACCTTGTGATGTAGACTAGATCAAGGTCACCTTAGTAAATTTCAGTGAGAATCTGAACCGAAGTTTTCCCAGTTTAGGTCCAACATAACCAAGGGGCTGCAGGCTCTGCATCAAATCTCCTATGAAGAAAGGACAGTTTAAATATGTTTGACACCACTTTAAGTGCCATGGATCAATGCTATGGGATTTGTAGATTTGTAAAATGTTTAGCCTTCTCTGTTAGACAGGCCTGGTGCCACAACAAATTACAAGGATTCCATGGATTTCATGTCACTGAGCTACGGCAGTTAAAGCAATGTCAAACTGCATTATTTCTGCAGTGCATATTCAGCCTTAGGTTAAAATTCCAAACATTTTTGTGCAACTTCAGGACTGATTAGCAAACCAGATTATGTTGTAAACTGGTTGGGTGGGAGAAGTTGATGTTTTGGGTCCATTCCACAAGGAACGTGTGTGATACACCATTTTGAAGGATTATACATTTTACCAGTTTGGTTTCATTCAAATCATAAGTGGAGTCATTCACATCAACCCGTGTAATGTTGGGTACATTTCCTAGGCTGTGCTTTTATAGCACCTACTTAGCTACATAACCAAATCATACAGAGCTAAGTAGTGTCTCCCAGCCTGGCCATCCCCATGTACCAGGGAGCAGCTGCTGCAGGAAACATGGGTCATTTCTCCTGAATACAATAAATAAAAAATATTGATCTTGAAGCAACTGACTCACATTACACGAAAAGAGATTCCATCCCAACATTAGGAAAAACTTCCTGATAGTAAGAGCTGTTTGATTTTATGACTCCCACCCCTTGATCTCCAGTGTGACAGCCAGAAGCAGGGACCTTGTCACAAGTCCCCCTCACACTGGATGTCGCTTATGGGAGGAAGGTTTACTCTACTTTATTTTGCTTGGTGGGAATGAGAGACAGGAGAGACTATAAATCTCATAAATAAAAAGATAAATAGACTAGTGTGTTGCATGTTTCTGGTCAGTCATGTAACAGGTTGTCTTTACTATCTCCCTCCACCAAAGCAGAATTGCACAGTGGAGTCTGGGACAAGATCATCTTCTGATACCAACCTTAAGGTAGGAATTGTCATTTTGCCAGAAGACTGGCTCCCTTCTCTGTGGACAGGAGAAAGCAAATAGGGGTTTCCTCAAATTGCAGGCTCTTCTTGGTAGCCTCAAAGTGATCCTTTCAATCTGCCAGTGTTTCCCTGTAATTCTGTGAAATGAGATTTGCAAGTCAGAAGCCAGCATTTCATTTCATTTCATTTCATTTCATTTATATGCCACCTTTCTCCGAAAGTGGAACCCAAGTGGGCTTCCAAAGAGGATCAGTTATTAATAATAATAATAATAATAATTAAAAACCTCCACATTACATGATATAAAACCATAAATAAAACACATGTCCTAGTCAGAGGTTCCACTGCTTATGTATTAAAAGCCTGCTGAAATAAAAATGATTTTGTTGGCTGATGAAAAGAAAGCAGGGAGTGGGCCAGCCCAGCCCAGCCTCCTGGAGAAGGGAGTTCCAGAGGATGGGAGCAGCCACCAAGAAGGCTCTGTCTCATGTCCTCACCATGCAAGACTGTGATGGTGGTGGGACCAAGAGAAAGCCTTTCCCTGATGATCTTAAAATTCTGGCAGGTTCATACGGTCTTTCGGATAGTCTGGACCAAGGCTGTATAGTGCTTTTTTTTGTCATAACCAGCACTTTGAATTGTGCCCAGAAACAAACTGGTAGCCAGGAAAGCTATTTTAACAAGGATGTCATATGCTCGCTATTACTGGCCTCCAGTTACATGTACATAAGTCTCTTTTTGGATACAACACAAAGGGCTATGCTCCTGTCTTTGTCCTCTATTTAAAAATGCCCATTGCCTGGCAGCAGTCAAGTCCCAGGAGTCCCTACAACTGTCATTTACTAGTAGGGAATGGAAGGAGAAATAAAGCAATTCAGACCATGAAGATCTGGTAACTCTGGGCTCCTAGGGAAAAGAAAAGCAGGTGTACTCCATTTGAGTACATCCTCATTTCTCCCTCCAACCAAGCTGAGCCCAGAGGTTTCTCCATGATTTAAATTGCCTGGCCCTCCTGTAGCGACAGCAGCAAGGTCTCTCCTACAGCTTGAAAGCTGTCAAGCAGCACCAGGGTGGAAAATTCCACATACCAAGCTAAACACACGTGTAGGATCTTTTACGGCATGTGCATCTGCACTAAAGAGTTACAGCAGTTTGATACCAGTTGATTCCTCTTAAGGCATCCTCTGATTTGTAGTTTAGTAAGGTACTCAGAATTCTCTGTTTAGATAGTTCCAGTGTTGTAGTCAGAGGAGTGTACTCAGATTGTCTAGCAGAGAATGCAAATCTGTTCGAAGAAATTGTGGTGGTGCCAGTACATGTGTTACATTGCCTAAATGGAATGAATGAATAAATGAATATATGCAGATTTGAACAGATTTATCAGTTGATCAATTAACTATACAATTCAAATGACTGACTGATTTATAGCACGTTCCAGTGGCATCACTAGGGTTGGCATCATCCGGTGCGGTAACGGGGTCCACCCCCCAAAATTACCTTGTCCCATAATAACATTTATTAATTAAAATAAAAATCCCATTACCTAATATAAGTATGTCCCATATGTATATAGATAGAAAACGTAAAAAAATACAAATGTATTAGTCATATATTTATATTATCCATACTATAAAATATTTCGACCATCAACACATACATAACTAATATAGTATAACAGAATAAAAATTGAAGCTATCCATTATACCATAATTAAAAATCAATTTAACTATGTGATTAAGAAAATAAACTAAGTAAAAAAAAATAAACACCAAAAACACCATACAGAACCCATAGGCCTGTTACAGACAGCCAAATAAAGCTGCTTTGAGTCACAGTGGAGTATGGTGTTTCAATGATGCATGCGTCCTAAGAGTCAGAAGCCACACCAAAGCCATGCTCCAGTCCTTAGGGCTGGAGCATGGGCTTTGGTGTGGCTCTGGACTCTTAGACGCATGCATCATTGAACACCATACCTCCACGGTGACTCGAAGCAGCTTTATTTTGGCTGTCCTGTAACAGGCCTTAGTATTGTTTATTTTTAACTGAAGTTACTTATAAATCATAATTCATGTATATCACTGAACTGGCAACGGCAATAGTTGTGGCATAGACAGTTAGCAAAATTAAAAGTATACCTTTAAATGACAATAATACTATGCACAGTCTAAATGTATTTACATGCACATAGTTTCAGTAGATAAAGTGAAAATTTGGTAAGATGTGATTAAATAAAATTGAAAGATCTTTAAAAAATAATGTTAAAGTTTAATTTTTTAAATTCAAAATTTATTTACACCCCCCCCCCAGGCCTCTCCTTTTTTCTTCCACTGAACCTCACCCCACTCAGACCATCATCAGCATTTGAAAGGGATGCAGGTGAATGCCATAGCCCATTTCTGCCCAAAGGCAGATGTTTGGGGAGTAGTGGTGTCATTCCCATTTAGAGTAGTACATGCTGAGGACTTCACTTCCTGCACTTCTTCAGTGATGCCCTTGGCATAATCCTATATATGTCAGTTGTGTAAGGCATCTTTCATCAGAAGACTTCCATGCTAATGCTGAGCATATATGTAGTTTCCCAACAATTTCCATACATTATTACAAGAACAGTTTAGCTAGGGGATGAAAGACTTGTAATGTGTAAGTGGATGACAGCTAGTTTTCTTAAATATTTCTTGTGAATATTTAAGATGTAACTATTTCTGAAACAGGGCATAACCCACATGCCTGCTGATAGCCTTCCAGAGAAAAAAGGTCATGTGGCTCATCAATTAGGTTTGTACATTATTATTATTATTATTATTATTATTATTTTAAGTTTGTTCTATAAACACTAGCAGACTTGTCAATTTCAGTATGTCAGACTTCTGGTTCTTCCACTTGCCAGGAAAACAGGCCGAACTATTATATGAGGGAAACAGAGTAAAATATATATCCTTGCCAAATATTGTAACGTTATAGGGCAAGGAAATATTGCCAAGACAGAAATAGTAAGTCTAGTCTTAAGGGAAAACCTTGGATAGTATTCTGTTAGTGAATTGTGATGGTGTAAGTCATAGTCACTTTTATGGCTGTTCCATCTGTCAGAATCCCAGCTGCAGTGCTTCTGCGGTCCCCTCTTCTTGTTTCAGCTGAGCAGAATGGGACCTCCAGGGACCTTCTATCTATCAGCCACAACCCATTGATTTTAATTCCCCTTTTATAGTAACGCAATGGGATGTTGCTAGGATTCCACTGGTACTTCCCATCTCTGATGCTGCAGAGATGTTCTTTCCTCTTCCCTAGGAGTGTGAGAGACAGAAGTATTTTTAAAGGAAAGGGTTCTGTCCTAAGTAAGAAATCTCCATTGCAAAGGGATGTCTCTTTACATGAAGGACCACCTTCCCTTAGGCACATTTACAAGTTACAAACTAGAGACAGATTAGATCATTTCAGCCAAGACAGAATAATAATAGTAAGTCCCCAATGCGACTAGCTAATGCATTCTCCTATTTTATTCACAGATCAGATGGGAGTTGTAGTCCTTGATGTTCATGAGGGCAACTAGGCATCTGGACTCACCTCACTAGTTTCCCCAAGTGGGATAGGAGCCCTTGTCCCCAAGCGTCCCTTTGTTAGGGTTGCCGACCTCAAGGCTTATAATAAGCATCTTGCTGAGAAGGATCTTGAAGCTTCACGCTTCTTTTGCCACTTCTGTGACACTGAGCTCCATTAAAATGAAAACTCATCACATTATTTAAACCTTTGTTACCTGAGAAGGCTATTTGATGCTCAGATAATGGGATAAACCACATTATATTACACATACCTTCCCACTCACTTTGTAAGCAGCAAGGCCTTCCAATACAGCCATTTTTGTCTAGATAGAGAGCAAGGTGATGAGCAGATGTGTCCAGCTCTTCTCTTGTAGCTGGACATGTATAATAGTGTATGAATGTGCAGTAGCCTCTATGTATTGCCTTTGTACACATTGCAATCGCACAGTGTACAGTGATCATTGTCCTTGTACACTGACCATTGATCCACATACATTGTGCTAGTTTGTTATTCAGTACAGGGATTGCATAGAATAGCTTTGGTGGCTGATATTGATGCTACACTGAAGTGATATAGGATCTCAGTCCATGTGTGTTGCTTCCTTTCAGTTGCAAGCTGCTTAAAATTCTCAGCAAGGATCTTAAAAGGAAGGAGCCTAGCAGTGCAATCTAGGTACCTGACTCTCCACACCAACATGTTTGCTTGTGGCCCTCCAGGTTTTCTTGAACTGCCACTCCCACAATTCCTTGCTATTAGCTGTGCTTGCTGGCGGTGATGGGAGTTGCAGTCTAACAAGTGCCTTAGTCACTTCAGGTGACATCCTGCATCAGACACACAGGAGTGATTTCAGGGTAATCAATTCCCACATCACACCCCCAAAATCCATCTTAAAATCCAGGCAGCTGTATCAAGAGGTGGGTTTGCTGGCAGTGGTGAGCAGGGAACTGAAGGATAATACATCCAGCCCTCTCCCACCACCAAGTAACAGTGTGACAAGCAGAAGCAGGGATTATGTCATAAGACCCTATCATACCATTGTTTGCTGGTAAGAAGGGACTGGACTAGTCATTCCTGTGCCAAAGAACTACATCCTTTGGTGCAGCTGCCTGCATTTTAAGTTGGATTTCAGGGGCATTTGCAATCATGGCAGTAGCACCATGATTATAAATATGAATACCAAACCATTATGAGGCCATCAGTCTAGCTCTTGTAACAGTTTCACAGGATGTCAGCCTTCCAGTGCTACAAGTTTTGGATTTACAGGCAAAAAGGGACCAACAGGGGTTTTCTCAAGGCCAAGTCAAGACATGTGTGAGGTGGAGAAAATAAGATACTGCCTCCTGCCACTTTATGTACAACACTGACAGTGGTAGAGCATAGGTTATGTTAAGGAGTGGAGGTACAATAATAACCTAGAACACTTTGTGAAACTCTGGAATTTAGATACTGAATTTAAAAAATGCTTGCGGTGGGGTGGGGGGGGGAAACAAAGAAGCCTGCTACAAAGGGCAGGACTCTGCCTGCTCCTCTTCTTTTCCTCCTTCTGAGTTAACTGAGTGCAAACTACTTTTGCACTTTGAGCTCAGTTTGCAGCAATTGATGTAAACTGAAGAAAAAGGAGGAAAGTGAGAGAACAGAGAAAACAGGACATTTTAAAAGCAGCTGAGAATGTGGGATGAAACCACTTTAAGTGCTGTGGCTGCATCCTACGGAAACCTATGGAATTTGTAGCTTTACAAGGTCTTTAGCCTTCTCTGCCAAAGAGTGCTGGTACCTCATTGTTGTTTATCAACTACCTTCAACTTAAGTCATTTCTGACTTATGGTGAACCTAAGGTGAACCTATCACTGGGTTTTCCTGGCAAGATTTGTTCAGAGGCCTTCCCCTGAGGCTGAGATTATGTGACTTGCCCAAGATCACCCAGTGGGTTTTGTGGCTGATCAGGGAGTTGAACCCTAATCTCCAGAGTCATAGTGCAACAGTCAAACACTGTGCCACACTGGTTGGTGCCTCACAAAATTACAGATCCTAGGATTCTGTAGGATGGAGCCATGGCAGTTAAAGTGGTGTCAAATTGCATTATTTCTATAGTGTAGATGTACCATGTGTCTGGAAAAATACAGAGGTTGAAGATATTGAAAGTTTGTTATAGGAAACAAATGAGTGATGAAAGTGTCATAGTTCTAGAGTAAAGAATTAGTATGTATGTACCCTCTAGATGGGCAACTGTGGCAGCTGCATTAGCCTACCAGAAGACCTTGAAGGGTTGCACCTCTCACTGTACCCCTAGGAAAAAATGTTTTGCCCCCTAACACCCTCTGGGGCTGTGGTGGCATTTCCCCCACTTTTTGGGCCTCAGGGTCATTATCTGCCCAAGAGAGACCTTTAAAAAAAAGCAACAAGAAATGGGATTTGTGTACCCCTCTATTTGATTTGAATTGCAGCTCCCAACAGTCTTCACCATTGGGAAGGGCTCCTGGGAGTTGCATCCAGACAATATCTGAAGGGCTGTGCAATTCCCAAGCCAAGTCTAATAAGAACACTGCTAACCATCAAACATTTAAGTTGTTAAGTAAGTTTGAGCATCAGCTTCCATCTTGCATTTGTGGCACAAATGCCTAAAGAAAAAAAGGGGTAACCTCCTCTCTTTATACAGCCATAACAATATGCTGAACGAGCCTTTCCCCCTCTGGTACATGGCAGATGAACAGCACAATGAACGGAAATGCGTCCGGGGAGCCTTCGGCATCATTGCCACAACAGGATCCAGGAAGCTATGGAGGAGAATGGCATCTTCTCATCACAAGGTGCCCATGGGTGCTCTCTTGTTTGGTGAGAGGGAAGAAGGGGTTACAAAGCCTGGTTGTATATGTAGCAACGCACTGAAAAGATAGGAGGTGCACACAATGTTAGCTCTGCTCTGCGCTCACGTATTTTCCATCTCCAGCAACTTCTCACACCACCAGCAAGATTGTTTCAAAACAGCCGATGAACAAACAGTACCATCCAGACAGTAAGGCTGTGGGACTAATATGAGTCTGACAACCAAATCCTTGCCATTTATCATTTGTGTTAGACAGACAATAAAGTCTGCTCCATTTGAATTTGTCACTGCATTCCTCTGTATAACCTGCCAACCATTGCTGTTGTTAATTGCTGTAAAATTGCCTTTGACATATGGCAAGTCTTTGAATTAGAGATGTCCAAGTCACCATGTTTGTAATAACCCTGCCCAGTTCTTGCAGAGTCAGCGCTGTGGCTTCCTTGCTTGATTCTATCAATCTGTAATGCGGCTTTCCTGTTTTTCTACTGCTTTCCACCTTACCAAGCATTGTGTGTGTGCTGTGTGCCTTCAAGTCATTTCCAACTTATTGCAACCCTAAGGTTTTCATTGGGTTTTTTTTGGCAAGATTTGTTCAGTGGAAGTTTGCCATTGTCTTTCCCATCTGGCTGAAAGAGTGTGACTTGCCTACGATCACCCAGTGGGCTTCATGGCCAAACTGGGATCGAACCCTGGTCTCCAGAGTCATAGTCTAACATTCAATCCACTGCAGCATGCTGGTAACTTTAACTGACATAATATGGGGGTCTGATAATTTAGTGGCTGAGATCTTACATCAACAAGAGGGAATGTGACTTCATGGACCTATGCAGCAGTTGCACTTAATGCCACTTCATTAGTGAATTGAATGTAGTGAAACAGAATGTGCCTCCAGATGTACATGCACACCTGCATGAACACCACACAGTATGTATCCATATTCAAGATGGATGTCCATCCATGTGCTGTGCACGAATATATGCAATAGCACTATTTGCACCATTCCACAATCTTGAAATGAATACAGATATTCTACACTGGACAAAAATGTCCAACTGCTTTGTTAGGGGAATTTACATACACCAAAAGGATTGTGGCCAGTGCCTTTTTGGGGGTCAAAAAGAAAGGAAAAAACTGAATTTAATGTGCAGTCAGATTAGTAATCCACAACGAGGAAGTACTGAGATAAACCCATGTATGTCTTGTTTCTCTTCCTAGCCTAAGTAAACTGTTGAGCCTTAAAGGTTGCACAGTTGAAGAAGATATAAAACATACAGGCCTAAATTAAAAACAAAAATAAAGTTAGTTGCATTATAGCTAGCCACAATGTGGGAGCAGCAAACTCCAACCATTCCTCCAGAATTCCAAGTGCTTAGGAAAATATAGACCGCTTAAATACCCAAATGACACCAGATCCCCACTTGATCTTGGAAACTAAGCAGAATCAGCTCTAGTTAGTACCTGGATAAAAGACTGCCAGCAAATACCAGGTGCTGCATGTTAAATTTCAGAGGAATTTCAGAGGAAGGAATTGACAAAACTACCTTTGAGTATTTCTTGACTTAAAAAACCTTATTAAATGTGTGAGGTTGCCATAAGTTGACAGACAATTTGAAGGTGTGTACACACACACACACACACACACGCTCACACACCACACACACAGAGAGAATGGCATATTAGACTTTGGGGCATATGTAGAATTCCTTGCAGAAAAGATTATCTGCATGAATATTTCATTTGCAAGTTGGTGCTGAAGAGCAATTCACAACAATGCTGTCAGTTGCTTGTACCACAGTCCAGAAGCAGGAATTATATTTTTGTTGGAACCTTCCAAATGACTTCTCTGCCTCTCTTTTCTGCCTTTTTTCACAACAATTTTTTTAAAATTTCTCCCTGCATGCAGTTATTTTCTTTTATTTTCCCCTATAGTATATCTGTTCTTAATCCACATTGCCTAATAAACACACACATGTAGATATGTGTGTTTGTGTATGTGTTTTTGAGTCGCCTACTGACTTATGGTAACCCCATCAATTTCATAGAGTTTTCTTAGGCAAAGAATATTCAGAGGTTATATTGCTAGTTCCTACCTCTGAAATATAATCTGGTGTTTGTTGGCAGTCTCCCATCCAAGTACTAACCAGGGCTAACCCTGTATAGCTTCCAAGATGAGATGGAATCTAGTTTAGAGTATTTAGGCTGCACTCTAATAATATCTCCCCATCTTATTTTTCTCTGAGTTATGGCTTCTGAAGGAAAGAAAGAGTCAGGAAAGGCAAATTTAAAAAGGCAAATACCGTAATATCACATCTACTCACTTCTAAACAGCAGTTGGGAGCCAACAAAGAGCCTCCCATGCAGCAGACTGAGATGAATGCATGTGAGAAATGTCTCAAGTGCTTATCATACTAGTCAATTGTTTCAGGTTGTTCCCTTTGAAAACAGTTTATCTTGTACTCAGAAAGGTAGTGGAATAATGCATTCTTTTGTACCATAGTTGCATTTGTTGCTTCAGTGGTGTTAGTGTCTGTGTTTCTCATATGTGAAATTTGACAATGTCATTTGTATCATCCTGTTTGTTCTGCTTCCTACTCCATCATTGGTTTTTTTTTCAAGATAAGCCATCATTGCAAAAATAGCAGAATTGTGCAATTGCATAATAACAATATTGTATAACCATTCCCATTCCCATGCTAGATCAGGAAGATGAACACATCCCATGCCACTTGGACCGTCTTTTCTATGCTTTTTCCTGTGAACCAACACTTGCCTGGCTTCTGCTTTCATATATTGCCCTTTCAAATTGTGTGTATTTACTCTTTAATGTTATCTTTAACCATATGGTTTCTCTGGGCATCAATCCTTAATAGGATTACATGGGAAATGGGAAATGAGCTGTTGCACCACTCTCCTCATTGTAAAATTAAAGAAAAAAATGTAAAAAACATGCTCTAAAATGGAGCCCCAAATGTACAGCGGATCTCTTGGGAATCTGGGTGTCCTCTCTGCCCAGCCGTTGGAACTGGAAATATTCTGGGGTTTCCCTGCTGGAGACATCAAGGGAAATCCCAAAGGAGAAGCCATTAAGCAACACCCACATATATGCCCAATACTGCAACAAAGTGGATTGAGGTATTTGTATTCAGATTGGTTATTGAACCATAGTGGGATGGGGGGGGGGGAATTAATGGATTATTTCAAGTGGGAAAATAATTGATTTACAAATGACCCATCAGGAATACAGGATTGGAGAAGACCCAACATTGTGTATTAGTCACCAGGTAAGGAATCACACACTATAATTGAAGTATAAGTGTATTGTGATAAGCTTCTAGTCTCTTGCAATGCATCTATGGCCAGTGATTTGATTTATTCCTGAAGCAAGAATTTGAGATCCATGGAGGTGGGTGAAGATAACAACTCTCTTGGTGTTGATGTTCATTCACTTGGAGATGGCAGGTGAACAGCGGCAAACCAGAATTAGAGGAGCAGAATTTGAAATCTCCAGATATTGGTAATGGTCCTTTTTCCTGGGACACAACAAGCCTCAACAGTTTTCCAAAGATGGTGGCATGAAACAAAACATTGACTAGAATCCAGTAAGGGACTTAAGTTTTTGTAACTGGAGTAATGTTACAAAGATCTTTGTAACTGAAGTAATGTTATGAACTGGAGTAATATGAGAAATAAAATCAAGCCGTTTTACAATATCCATATTCAGCAAGGGGCTGCAGACAGTGACACTACAGTTGGCCCTCCATAGCCATGAATTCTTTATCCACAGATTTAACCATTCATTTGAAAATATTTTAAAAAAATCCAAAAGGTAAAGCTTGATTTTGCCATTTTATATAAGGGACACCATTTTACAATGCCATTACATATAATGGGACTTGGACATCCATGGATTTTGGTATCCATGGAGGGATCCTGGAACCAAACAGTGGATACCAAGGGCCTACTGTACTATGCAGGGGAGCCTGCAAAGTGACAGTTGCTTATTGGAACTGTTGTACATCAGGATTTGATGTGTACCAGAACTGATGTGTACCAAGACCGATGCACAATGAGGCCAATGCACATCAGAACCAATGGAAATGGGACGATGTCGAACAGGACTGATACACAGAGGGATGATAATAATAATAATAATAATAATAATAATAATAATAATAACAATAATAATAATAATTTATATTTCACGCCTCTCCCAGTGGATCAAGACGGGATTACATCTGATAAAATAAATGCAAATACAAAGATACAATCAATAAAATACTGACATTATTAATAAAATTGCATGACAGTCATAGCAAACATGGCAGTCATAAAGGAGTGGAATCATTTATTTAATAAGGCTCCTATACAAGGTCGGGTGTATAAGTCCGCTGGAAAAGATCTGTCTTAAGTACCTTCTTAAAAGCATCGTCGGTGCGCTGGGATATATTTTCTGAGTTTTCTAGAAGAGTTTGATAGTGCCTTTGCTATGGAGCTAAGTGTACAAGTCATGCAAAGTAGATTGCAAGAGACTGGACCCTGATCTGACTGGACATAGGTATTTTATGTCCTTATAGAAATTAAACTGGACCATGTAGTGTAAGTGATGGGTGCATTATTATCATAGTAATACTAGGTAGGAGCATGGGACAAGACCTACTGTGATGGCTAGATCAGGTGAAGGTGGTCAATTCAGCTTTGGATCAGGTCACAAAGAGAATGTTTCCACCTCCTCTGACCAAAAAGTGAGGCTGCAAAAAACATGCGTGAGTGGGGTTTCTGGTTGTGATTGTCGCACCCACACTCACTGGTGGGAGGAAGGTAGAAATGCCATCTTCCTTGCATCCCAATCAGAAGCTAGAGACCTTCTTCACCAAGTACAGCTGCTGGCTCTTCAGATGGGCTAGGATGTTGTTTAAGGAGTTTTACAGTAAGGTGTTATAGTAACTAACAACTACATGTTGTTGTTGTTGTCTGCTTTTAAGTCATTTCCATCTTATGGTGGCCCTAAGGCAACCCTAGCACGGGGTTTTCTTGGCAAAATTTGTTCAGAGGGGCTTTGCTTTTGTTTTTCTTTGAGGCTGAGAGAAAGTGACTTGTCCAAGATCACCCACTGGGTTTCTATGGACAAGTGGGTATTTGAACCCTGGTCTCCAGAGTTGTAGCCCAGCAATCACAACACTACATCACATTGACTACATCCTTACTGAACGTAGACCAGCTACAGATCTGTAACTCTAGGTGCGTTATCACATTACAAAAGAAAGACGAGAGGCAGCAAGAGAAAAGTGGCTTTTACCTTACCTTCCTGAATGAGATTGTAGTACTTCTGTTCCCCTTCCAGAGGGAAAATTAATCTAAACCAGCTGAGTATAATACAGCAAGGCAAAATCATGAAACAATTAATTTGGTGTCTTATAGAGCATGTGCTGTAACACTGATCTGTTCCTTCCACTTGTAGTTGCATGCTATAAAACACAAATCTAACTAGAATAGTGCTATCAGGTGAGTTGAGTTTAGATATGTGTAGATTTATCATTAAACAGTGAATTCAGTCAGCCTATGCTAGTTGGGAAGAGCACTTAAATTTAGGCCTATGGAAATGGTATTTTTCTTATTTGAATTTCCAATGATTTGAATGTTTTAGAAATGTGATGCCTTCAATATGTACATTTTTAATGCTCTTTTGTTGTGGTAGCTTTCAGATTCTGGTGGTAGATTTTGGGAAGAGCTGTCAGTTCATCCTGACCTCGGTATGAATTCTCCCAGTGACAGACGGCTTCAAAAAGCTCCTTCTTCTGTCATACACCTGAGGGAAGAGTTGGAAAAGGGGGAGCCAAAATCCTTTGAAGGACTGGAAACATGGAGCTCTCCATCAAAAGGAACACATTATGATATTGACATGGAACTAACCAATGATGTCCAGATGGCAAATGAAAGCCTCCATACAGAGACCGTGATCAATGTGCCTCAAAGACTTTCAAAGACCTCAGAGCTCCCTAAAGGCTTGGGTTTTTTTGCAGATGATCTGGCCTGGTTGCCTGACAACTCCTTGCTAATGGATGTGGAGACTTCCGAATCAGATTGGACACCAAGCACACTGGGGGCCCTCTTGCCACAGCCCCTGCTAGCAGAGCCTGGTGGCGACATTGTCATGAACGAGGAAAGGAAGCTCAAGAAGTCAAAGGAGATGTCCATTCTAGAGCGGGTTGGGGAAACTTTACGGCAAAAAAAACTACGTGCAACCCAGGCATGAGGTAGATTAAAATTGACTCTTTGCTAACATTTAGTGAAATAACCCATGCTTGGAAATGACACTTTTATTTGGACAACAACCCCACACAATCCCAGTGGCTGGTTGTAGAAATCTGTTGGGTTGTTGCCTCCAAAAACAACTTTTCCAGGCTCTGAAAATAAGGTGTTGAATCATGAAGGGCAGGGCAAACGGGACAAGCAGAAGTTGATGATAAAATCAAACTGGAGGACCTACAAATGCCTAGAGAAGTGTTGTCTCTAGGAATCTTTCAGTCTTCCAGTGTAAACCTATGGCCAATGTCTGGCAGAGTCACACTGGAGGACCTAGAGATAGAAAACATATTATTCAAATCCACGAATAATCAAATACGCAAAAGTCAAAGTGGCAAATATGGAGAGCTGACTGTAGTGAACACACTCTGGAATTTCACCTCCCCCTTCGAAGTACCAACTAGGCCTGACCATGTGTAGCTTCCAATATTGAATGGGATCTTCAGCCTTCAGGGTACTCTATGTATCATTCAGTTTTCTTAGCAAGTGTACCATGTTTCTTGGGTGATTTATGTTAAATATTATGGGTGAGTGTGAGAGAGGGGACAGGAATCTCTCTCCATGTTATGCAAGGAAGATTCTTATCATATTCCTGCCTAGCTGTTCCCTCCCTCCTCAACTAAAAATCCATAAATGTGCAAGCCTTTCCTGTTCTAATGTCTTAATATGGAACTATAACCCAGTAGTGGGGCACATGCTTCGCATGCAGGAACTTCCCAGGATTGGTCCCTACATATCCAGGAATGGCTTGGAAAGATTTCAGAGAGCTGTTGATAGACAGTGCAGACCAACTCTTCCCATCCTGGTTCTCCTAAGATCTACTGCACTATAATTCCTATCAGCTCCAAGCTAGTTGGAAGTCATAGGAGCTGTAGTGCAACACATCTGAAAGATACCAGATTAGTATAGCATTGTAACTTTCCAGATGTTCTTAGACTGCAACTCCCATCAACACTCACTATGGTCTATACTGGCTAAGGATGATGGGAGCTGCAGTTCTATAAGATCTGGAGGACTACACTTTGCCTACCTCTTCTGTTGACTACACTCAGTCAAACAGAGCAACAGTTAGTTCTGCTTTATCCTGATCTAACAGAAAGTACCAACATTTGACATATTCTTCAGGCTTTAATTTTGTAGAGATGCTTGGCTGGATGTGCTCATTATACTGTTTTCCATTTTTGCAGTGATGCCGAAATGAATCACCAGGCTCCTTTGAGTCCTTTTCTACTGTCTGAGAATGCTTGACTCTGCTCAGCACAATTGGATTTTCACAGCTTCACAAATAGACACGTTTTAAAATAGCTCCAGTAAAATAAAGCATTAGTTGGGGAAGAAGAAACCTGTTGGTTGAGTTTTAACTCTTTCTTTCCACAATAAATCGATCTCTTGCAGCCTCAATGTTACTTTGGCACCATTTCTGTTGCTGTGTGCCTTCAAGTCATTTCCAACTTATGGTGACTGTAAGGCAAACCTATCACGGGGTTTTCTGGGACTAACTGTCTGTGACTCGCCTAAGACCACGTAGGGAATGAAACCCAGATCTCCAGAGTTGTAGCCTAATGCTTAAACCACTACACCATGTTGGCACAATACAAATTAGGGCTGAATGTACATTTCAACCATTTATTTTTATTTGCTGTTGTAGTTGTGTGCTATCAAGTCAGTGTCATCTTAATGGTGATCTTGTGAATGAGAAACCTCCATCAATCTCAGTTATCAACAGCTCTGCTCAGGTCTTGCAAACTCTGGGCTGTGGCTTCCTTGACTGAACCAATCCATCTGAAATGTGGCCTTCCTCTTTTCCTGCAGCCTTTGACTTCTCTGAGCATCGTTGCCTTTTCCAGTTACTCTGTTGTCTCGCAATAGCTGGCATCTTGTTTGTGGCTTATGATGGTATGACAGGCATATACTATCCCAACCCACTTTTACTGTCATTATGTAACCACTATACAACAACCAAAAACCCCTACCAAACCTCTCCTTGTAAATAACTCTGTTAACAAGTATGTCTTCAGAGCACAAGAGTAAATTCATACATGTTCTGAGTTCACATGCCTATAAGGGATCTTGTGACTTTTTCGTGTGTGTGTGTGGGGGGGGGGGGGCGGCTACACTGTAGTCCAATGGTCATATTGCACAACATTGCTAAGATGCACATGTGTATGTCCTGAAATTGAACCTCTTTGACTCTCTGGAATGCCAGGGTTAGGTGAAAAGGCCTCTCTTGGTCAAACCTGGTAGCCAGCACCTCTCCTGAATGCCGCCTCCGTTCCGCCCCCAAGGACTGTGCTGTTGCTGCTGGGGCTGCTGCTTCGCCGCCGGACGGCCCTCCGTGTTTGGAGGACACTGCGCTCCTGTGCACCCACACAGAGGAGCCGCCATAGGACTCACCATCTGCGGCTCCCCAGCAAGCTAGCCTTCATCTCGGGGGCCAGACACACCTGGAGGAAGGCGGGGAGAGGAGGCGTGTTGGTGAGAGCAACACACATAAAATCTGCCTGTCTGGCCCTCCTCCTCCGTCCCGCCTCCGTTCCGCCCCCAAGGACTGTGCTGTTGCTGCTGGGGTTGCTGCTTCGCCGCCGGACGGCCCTCCGTGTTTGGAGGACACTGTGCTCCTGTGCACCCACACAGAGGAGCCGCCATAGGACTCACCATCTGCGGCTCCGCAGCTGCGCAGCTACGGCAACGGTTAACGGAGGCGGATCTGTGCCGGCTTTAAGGCGAAGAATGGTCATTGTGACTTTTCTTCACCTTTCTTGCTGTACTGTGGGGGGAGGGGGAGGACATGGTAGCGGGGGATGGAATCGCTGGGGAGGCAGTGGATAGTCCATCTAGTATGAGCGGAGCTCCCATTGAGGTTGTGTGGGGCAGGGGGAGGTATGGCGGTAGGAGGAGGGACTCGCGTTACGGGGGAAGGAGAGATCGATGCTTAATACCTATCTCTCCTTCCTGTCCCTCTCCTATCCAAAGGAACCTGAGGGTCACTCCATCCATACCACAAACCCTGACTCTGCTCCTGTGCAATGCCAGGTCCATTAAAAACAAGTCCCACATTGTATACGATCTGATAGAGGACAACAACTGCGACCTGGCTTGCATTACTGAGACCTGGCTTGGGCCTGGAGGGGAAGCTGTGTGGGCCCAGGCCCTGCCTGCCGGGTACTCAGTGAAGGACCAGATCAGGTTAGGTGGGGGGGGGGGGGGGGTGTCGCCTTGATCCATAAGGACACCTTGTCTCTTTCTAGGAACCATGTTCGTCAAACTTCTTATATTGAGTATATTTACCTGACCCTGAAGGCCAGTGACAGCTTAGGGATTTTGTTGGTGTACCGGCCACCTCGTGCGCTGACTGACTCCCTGGACGAACTGACACAGCTGGTCTCGGAGGTATTGTTGGAGTCTCCCAGGCTTTTAGTCCTGGGCGACTTCAACATTCCCTTCGCGGCCAGCTATGTTCCATCCGGTGCAGTTCGTGAATTCATGGATACCATGACTTCCATGGGGCTGTCTCAACTGGTCTCGGGTCCAACGCATTCTGCGGGTAATATGCTCGATTTGGTTTTTTGTACGAGCATGGAAAATCCGTGGGCGGAAATAACCAACATTTCCCCCCTGTCATGGACGGATCATTTCCTTGTGGAGGCAGCGATCAAGGCGTCTACCCAGATCCCCCTCGGAGGTGGCGGACCTATTAGAATGGTCCACCCACGAAGGCTGATGGAACCCAAAAGGTTCCAGGAAGCCCTAGAGGGGCTTATGGATGGAAATGACGGCGATTCTGTTGATGTCTTGACCGGTATTTGGGATACCGGTCTCTCCAAGGCTATACACAGTATCGCTCCCAAGCGCCCTCTCAGGCCTGCTTCCAAACGAAAGCCCTGGTATACAGAAGACCTCCGGGCACGGAAGCGGGTTCTGCGACGGCTAGAGCACCGCTGGCGGAAACACCAGTGCTTATCCGACCAGACTCTCCTAGACCATCTTTTGAAGGACTATGGAGAGGCGATACGTGCAGCTAAGAATTTGTTCTATGCTGCACGTGTCGCGTCCGCGGAGTCGCGTCCGGCAGAGTTGTTCAGGGTAGTGAGGGAGCTAACTCAGCTCCCTCCTGCCCCGAATCAGATCCTTGAACCTTCTAAGGCCTGCTGCGACCAATTTAACAACTTCTTCGCGGATAAAATCTCTCGGATAAGCGAAGGTCTTGAGGCCAGCCTTAGAGCAGAACCTAGAGTAGAGGTATCCAGGGCATCCGTGAACTTGGTTAGTCTGGATCAGTTTGAGTCTGTCAGTACCGAGGATGTGGACAAGATCCTTGGAAGTGTTAGGAAGACAACATGCCCTCTCGATCCCTGTCCCTCATGGCTAGCAGCACAGGGGGGCCCAGCTGTAACTTTGCTGTTACAGCGGATTATTAACACCTCACTGAGGGATGGGCAGTTTCCAACAAATTTGAAATTGGCCGTAGTTAAACCTCTATTAAAAAAGCCCTCCCTCGACCCCCTGTTGCATAACAATTATCGGCCTATTTCGCTATTGCCATTTCTGGGGAAGGTGATCGAGCGGGCGGTTGCAATCCAACTTCAATCGATCTTGGATGAAACGGAATATCTAGACCCATTTCAAACCGGCTTTCGGGCGGGTTATGGGGTTGAGACTGCTATGGTCGCCTTGGTCCATGATCTCCGTCTGGGCATGGACAGGGGAAGCGTGTCCCTGTTAGTGCTCTTGGACATCTCAGCGGCTTTCGATACCATAGACCATGGTATCCTTCTGGGACGCCTGGCGGAGGTGGGAATCGGGGGCACTGCGCTCCAGTGGTTCCGGTCCTACCTCTCCGGGAGGTCCCAGATGGTGCAGCTGGGAGACGTGCGCTCCGACGAGAGGGCCCTTACATCTGGGGTCCCTCAAGGAGCCATTCTGTCTCCCATGCTTTTCAACATTTACATGAAACCGCTGGGAGAGATCATCCGGAGACATGGGGCGCGGTGTTATCAGTACGCTGATGACACCCAAATAGTCTTCTCTATGTCTCCGACTGATCCAGTGACCGGGATTGGCGTCTCTCCTCTCGTGGCCTGTCTGGAGTCGGTAATGGGCTGGATGAGGGACAACAGACTCAGCCTGAATCCAGAGAAGACGGAAGTACTCGTGATAGGTTCCCCCGGTCCGGGGTTGGCGGTGGTTCCACCAGTCCTGAATGGAATCACGCTTTCCGTGAAGGACTCTGTACGCAGCCTGGGGGTGCTCCTGGACTCGTCGCTCCACCTTACATCTCAGGTGGATGCGACGGTCAGGAGCACCTGTTATCAGCTTCGGCTGATACGCCAGCTGCGTCCCTACCTCGACCGGGGAGACCTTGAAACGGTTGTACACGCCCTGGTAACCTCTCGTTTGGATTTCTGCAACGTGCTCTACATGGGACAACCCTTGTACCATACCCGGAAGCTGCAACTTGTGCAGAATATGGCAGCCCGTCTGGTTACTGGCACTGCCAGGGCCAGTCATATAACACCAGTCCTTAAAGACTTACATTGGCTGCCTATTCGCTTCCGGGCGCAATACAAGGTGTTGGTTATTACCTATAAAGCCCTAAATGGCTTGGGCCCAGGGTATCTGGAGGACCGCCTCTCTCCGTACAATCCGCCCCGCACACTCAGATCATCAGGGCAGCTATTGTTAACTGTTCCAGAGGCGAAATATAGTTCTACCACCAGGAGGGCTTTCTCCATCTCAGCCCCCAACCTCTGGAACGCACTGCCCTTCGAGCTCTGCTCAGCCACCTCCCTAGCCCAATTTAGGAAGGGGCTAAAGACCCACTTATTTGAACAAGCTTACCCCTGTCCAGCTACTCTCCCCCCCTCCCCTTGTCAGCACTGTCTTGCCGGCATGGACATTTTATTATTTTTATTAATCTGTTTTTAATGTTTTGTATGACCTGTTGTTATATTGTTGGAACTGTTGTTCACCGCCCTGGTTTTTAGAAAGGCGGTATATAAATAAAGTTTTATTATTATTATTTATTATTATTATTATTATCTGCTGTCATCAATTTTGCTAAGATTAAAAATATTGAATATCCACACAGACCAGGGACATCACTGGAATGGAACATCACAGGGATACGAACCACACCAGGTAACACTCTAAGCAGAGATGACAACACTACTTCCCAAACATCTGCCCTTTGGCAAAAATGGGCACTGGTAATTGCCTGTGTTACTTTAAAACACTGGAGCTCAATGGACAAGATGATGTGAAACTCTGATGTCATGCTTAGGTTTTCCTGCCTGAGATGCTTTAAAAAGAAATCCAGATGGAATCATAATTATTCTAGGGAGTGATGCCTACTTGAACCATGAAAAAAAGAGAGCTATCATTTGTTTATAGAAAGGTGTTTAACTGCTTTTCAGCTGAATGGAAAATCACTCAACAAAGATTTTTACAAAGATCAGTACAAAGTAGGTCCTTGCCCTTAGGCTTACAAACCAAAGGTTTACCAGCAAAAGGAAACATGATTTGGAAGGATGAGGAAAAAAGCAAACCAATGGCAATTTTTAACTCAACAAAATCTCAACAGGTAGTAACTGGAAGGTCATGAAAATGGCTCTAAATACAATGGAAGGGTTAGTTGTTTATTTTCCTTTTACAAGGACTACTGGTTTTATGGAGGGGAACTCTGAGCTACCAAAGGCTGCTGCCACACTGCAGAATTAATGCAGTTCGACACCACTTTAACTGTCATGGCTTCATCCTATGGAATCTTGGGATTTGTAGTTTGTGGTGGCACCAGAGCTCACGGACAGAGGTGGTTAACTATCTCACAAAACTACAAATCCCAGAATGCCACAGCATTGAGCCTTGGCAGTTAAAACAGTGTCGAACTGCTTTTATTCTGCAGTGTAGTTGCAGCCAAAAGGTATACCCTGACAGAAATATAATATGAGTGGGTTTTCCCCCCTTCCCCGGTTTCTTATAAAAGAGTGAGAAAGCACCAGCCATAGCAATTCCTTATTCACAACTGTCCTCTTTCACACCTGGCCAGTCCTAATGAGAGAAGCTGCAAGAGGGATGTGCACAGGTGCAAATACTTGAGATGAAAACCTCAGCAGCCAAGCTGTGTGGCAAAACTAGGGAGCCCTGAAGGTTTTCTGGAGACAGAATGGCAGCCCTGGAGCAAAGGAAGCGAAGAAGGAAAAAATCCCAAAGTGGGAAGCCTATGGAAGGTACTGGGGCGAGGGACCAGTAGCTTTGTGGTATGGAGCATGCTTTGTAGACTGGAATTTCAAGCTACAATCTACGGCATCTTCAAGTGGGACTGGGAGACAGTCTTTTTAAAATACCTTGGACAGCTGATACCAGTAAACTACTGAGCTAGATGGAGCTGCAAGCCAGACTTTGTATAAAACATCTTCCTCCTTGGCTGCGTCTGCACTGGAAAATGATCTCGTTTCACACCACTTTGACTCTCATGGCTTAATGCTATGAAATTCTGGGATTTGCAGTTTTGTGAGATATTTTGCCTTAGGTTTTTGTGAGGTTCTTTTGGGCTATGTGACCATGCTCTAGATGAGTTTGTTTCTGATGTTTTGCCAGCATCTGTGGCTGGCATCTTCAGAGAAACAAACTCTTCTAGAACATGGCCACATAGCCCGAAAATCCCATAGAAAACTATGGATGCTGGCCATGAAAGCCTTCGACTTCACATATTTCACTTTCTCTATTGGAGAGTTTTGGTGCCACCAAAAACTATAAATCCCAGAATTCCATAGCATTGACCCGTGACAGTTAAAGTGGTGTCAAACTGGATCATTTCTCCAGTGCATATATAGCCCTGGTCATGGTTTCTACAGCACCCCCTTACCTTTCTTCGATTCAATGTGTGGTCTTGAGTCTCAGTTTTGGGAGAAAGTTGAGATAGAAATGAAATTACAGCTGGCTCTCCATATCCATGGATTCTATACGCGCAGCTTGAAAATATTCCTACCCCCCAAAAAAATAATTCCACAAAGCAATCTTTGATTATGCCACTTGATGTAAGGGACACCATTTTACATTCAGCCTGTCATATCCATGCATTTTTAAATCTATGGATTCAAGTACCCACTGACTGGAAATATTCCCAAAAATATTTATTCCATAAAGCAAACCTTGATTTTGTGATTTTATATAAGGGACACTACTTTACGATGTCATTGCATATAATGGGATTCGAACATCCACGGATTTTGGTATCCATTGTGGTTCCTGGAACCCAAACCCAGCAGATACCAGATACCAAAGGGCAACTGTACATCCTAAATCCAACTCTTAGTCCCAAATTTAAGTACAGTGGGTTTTTGGTATCCACTGGGGTTTGCTTCCAGGATCCCTTGTGGTTACTAAAATTTGTGGATGCTCAAGTCCCATGAAATACAATGCCATAGCAAAATGGTGTCCTTTATATAAACTAGCAAAATCAAAATTTGTTTTTGGGAATTTATACAATTTTAAAAAATATTTTTAACCTGTGATGGTTGAATCCCTGGCTAAAGAATTTATTTATTTTTTATTTATGCATTATATATATAAAGAATCTGTGGATATGGAGGACCAACTGTAATCCCATTACATAAATATGAACTTGGTTAATCAATACTTACATATATCTACTTTAGCTGGATTTTGGCCAAATAACGCCTTTTAGTTTCAGGCTCTGTTAAACTCAGTGAAATTTATTTATGAATCAGTAAGCTAGAATTTGGCTATAAACTCAAATTCTTCCCACTTGTCTTCAAATTATGATTTGGGTCTTAATATGCATGTTGGCGTGAATAGCTGGGGGGGGGGGAGGAGGCAAGGTTAAGTAATAAGTATAAATACTTAGATAAACACAAAATAAATATAAATGTTGTTTTTGTGTGTAGGGTTGCCATAACCCGGCTGCAACCGGGTTTTTCCCGGTTTTGGCGGCACCTGCCTGGTCATGGCACGGGTGCAGCCAAAAACCGGGAAAAGCCCGGTTGCAGCGGGGTTGCTAGGCAACCCTCGGGGCCTCGCTGTCCTCCTCCTCCACCGCCGTGCATGTCCGCGCGGAGGAAAAGGAGGGCAGCGAGGCCTGGGGCGGAGGAGGCTGCAGGGAGGCAGCGCCTCTTGGGCGCAGCCGTGCCAGCCTCCCCGCCTCCCTGCAGCCTCCCTGCCTCCTTCCTGGCCTCCGCGGGGGCCAGGAATGAGGCGAGGCCCCGGCGCCGGCCGGCGCTCTCCCCGCCTCCTTCCTGGTTCCTGAGGGGGCCAGGAATGAGACGAGGCCCCGATCCTGGCCTCCGATCGTGGCGAGGCCCGGGGCCGAGGCAGGGAGGGAAAGCCTCCTTAAGTGGAGGCTTTCCCTCGCCGCTTGGCTTCCATTCCCCGCCGCGATCGCGAGGGAAATGTAGGAGAAAATTTTCAAATGT
The DNA here is from genome assembly GCF_019175285.1 of Sceloporus undulatus. Taxonomy (NCBI): domain Eukaryota; kingdom Metazoa; phylum Chordata; class Lepidosauria; order Squamata; family Phrynosomatidae; genus Sceloporus; species Sceloporus undulatus. The sequence continues at coordinate 361,774,872 of NC_056522.1, read as the reverse complement.
AGGACACATTTTTTGTGTCTTACATTTGAAAATTTTGTCCTACATTTTTCCTGGTTTGGAGGTCCGGCACTATGGCAACCCTATTTGTGTGCCTTCAAGTCAATTCTGTCTTATGGTGAATCTAAGGCAAGGCTATCGGGGGTTTTCTTGGCGAGTTTTTTTTTTTCAGATGGGGGTTTGCCATTGCCATCCTCTGAGGCTGAGAGACTGTGACTTGCCCAGGGTCAACCAGTGGCTTTACATGGCTAAGCTGAGATTCAAACCCTGGTCTCCAGAATCGTAGTCCAACACTCAAACCACTATGACACACTAGCTCACCAATACATTCAAAGATATATCTAATAATAAGTTGACTGATTTTCCATTCAGTTCCCCACTCCCCCCCCCCCCCCATATATATATTGAAAAGGCTATCCCAGTGATATATTCCTATAAAGTAAAAGTCGGAATTTGCCCTTCCTGTTTTCTGAGCTAGACTGTGTGTATTGTAACTTCCAGTCTCCGTCTGTATGCAGTAGCCTCAGATTTTATGTGCCCAAACAACATTTCAGATGAAGTATCCTTGTTGAATTTAAAGTCAAGAAATCAGGAAGAAAGGGAGGGAAATGTTAACCACTAACCAGCCTAAAGGCTCACTTTCCTAATAAATTTATTTTCATTTTTCTGTAGTAGGCCCATGCGAAATTTTCATGAGATCCAGAAAAAAATCTGCTGATATAGAGAAATTAGCTCACAAGTACATGGTAAGGATTATTTTTAAAATACTGATTTAAAACAACAACAACTTCTGTGGAGCCTGGGAGGCTTGAGTACTTATTGGCACATATCTGGCTTTTGGGTGGTTTTTAATTGAACTGGTAAAAAATGGGCCTTGATATTGTGGTTTGGGTGAGACAAGGTAATATAAGCCAGCTGTGTAACGGGCCAGGAGCTGTTGCAGGTGGTGTGCCATGAGTAAAAGCAATGAGCATGAACTCCCTGTCATCTGCCCCATAGAGCTGACTTGCATTTGCAATGACTCCAGGAATGAGCCAATTTAAAGGTTGTGTGTGTTGTGTGTGCCTCAAGATCAACTTGGGTGGGAGAACCAGCTGTGCTTTTCAAACAGCACTTTAAAAAATATTGCAAAACTCCATCAAAGTGCAATATACTTTCATCTTCATAGTTAATTTCTACAATTGTCCCCCCATATCCATGGATTTTTTTTTAATCCACCCTTTAATGGTGGGTTTTGTGCAACGTTGTGTGAAATTGTTTCATGCAATTATGCAATTTTTCCAGGATATTCACGGTGTAAACTCCCGATCTCCTTTGCATGATAAACTCCTGAGAAGTAATTATTTGTCAGAAATAGTGTAAATTCAAGGGGAGAGAACCTATCAGCTCGGATTGGTTCCTCAAAGAGTACCTGAGGCTGCTTGTCTAAAGATGGAGAAAGGCAACCAGGTTAAGATTGTTCAGTTTTGAAATATTTGAAAATACTTTGATCCTTACTAATGGGAACTTCTGAGAACTACGGTTGGGAAATAATTGCAGATAAGTGTTGGAAGGGACTGTGAGAGCCAAACTCCCAGAAGATGCTCCTTCAACCTCTCTTTAAAGACCTTCGAAGAAGAAGAGTCTAACACCCTTCAAGGCAGTTAATACCATTATCAAACAGCTTCTACAGTCAAGATTTTCTCCCTAACGTTTAAATGTATTATTGTGTTTTGTAATTTTAATTCATTGGTTAGTGTTATAACCCCTGGAGCATCAGAAAACAAGCTTGCTTAATCTTCAACATGGCATCCTTTCAGTATTTAAATATATCTGTCATGTAACCTTTCAGTCATTTCTTCACTAAGGTAAAACATAACCAGCTCCCTCAATGTCTTAGGTAAATTATTATGTAAAGAAATAAAACTGCCTTATGTTTACCAGCTTCCATTCCTTCCCCTAATCTTTGGTTCATAGCAAAAGTGCACAGTTGAATCCAGCACTGAATCTGAATCGGATACTAATACAGAGGTAATGTATGTGTGTGTGTGTTTGTCTATGGCCGGTTACAGACCGGCACTTGGGACGTCCGCAGGACGTCCCATTTTAAAAAAGGGGCGTCTCTTCTAGACGCCCCTGGCTCTAATACGGACTCTGTCCGTACAATATGATGCCAGCCGTTCCACATGGCCGGCGCCATCTTTATGTATCGGACGCTGTGCGTCCGAACGTGTCGCGGTGGTAATGACGTCGTGAGTGCGCCAGCAGCGCCTCGCGACATCATTAGGGCGCCGCAGAAAGGAAGCTCCATTTTGAAACTTCTTTTTTGCTCCGCAAGGAAGCCGCGTGGTGTGGCTGCGACGGCTCCCTTATGGAGCAAACGGCGGCGGCAGCAGACCGCCTCAAAGCAGCGGTCTATAACCCGCCTATGTGTGTACTGTTGTTTGAATGGAGAAACCTTTACTCAGTCTTACAGCTGTTCAAAGAATTTCAAATGCTCAAGCAGGGAGTAATTTAATATGATAATAATTTAATATGTTAATATAAATGGCCCTCCACATTTGCGCCTTTGACTTTTGTGATTTTGATTAAGATGTTCTCTCTAGGAATCGCTAGGTCCTCCAGTACAACTCTGCCAGAAGTTGACCATAGAGTTGTGCTGGAGAACCTAGAAGTTTCTAGAGAAAACATTTCTCTGGGCATTTGTAGATCCTTCAGCATGATTCTGTGCTCAACGTCTGGCAGATGTAGACCACAGAGTTGCAGTGGAGGACTTGGAGATTTCTAGAGAGGTGTTCTCTCAGCTAAAAAGAACAGTGTTTCTTTTAATTTGTGGTTTTTCCACATTCACTGGGGTCTTTCACCCCTTTCCCCAGCGAATGTGGCAGGACCACTGTATATTAAATTATTACATCATAACATAATATACCATATGATGTCAGGGATTCCAATATATAAATTACACCCTACTTCAACATTTGGGGCATGATCCTGCGTCATCACTTAGAACAACAGAACAGCTTAGTTACTTCTGCTAAACCTCTTCCAAACATGCCAATTGAATGGTTTACATGGCGCTAAAGGTTGGGGAGCTTGGGGTCCTGTTGCAACTGCTTCTCTCAATGCACCCCATGACTGGGAGAATGCTAAAGACATAACTTCCCAGGACACTGATCTGCAGTGCCTCATGAACCCTTTGGTAGGTTTGTAATTCCTTTGGTAGAAGAAAGTTTTGCTGGGCCATATTTGGTTTGTAAATGTGAATTTCAAAAGTTTCTAGGTTATTTATGATCTCATAAAATGTGAGCAGGATCACGGTCAAAATGTGTCTGAGGCTGCTGCCACACTATCAAAATAACACAAATTGACCCCACTTTAACGGTCATGGCTCAATGCAATGGAATTCTGGGATTTGTAGTTTGATGGGGCACTGGGAAGACTAAATATCTTACAGAGTTACATATCTCATAATTCCATAGCATTGAATCATGGCAGTTAAAGTGGTGTCAGACTGTTTTATTTCTGCAGTGTGAATACACCCTGAATTTCTCTTGAGCACAGTATGACTTCAATATGAATCAAGGCTTGCAAGGGGATGTTTAACTGACTTGAATTGATTGTGTTGCTTTAGTTGGAAGGACAGAGTGAAAGTGTGATCTGCAAAGCTACTTGGCCAGGTTATACTAAAACTAAAGAAGACCCTACTGGGTAGAATGAAAAAATCCAGTTTGAAAGCAAACACAAGATATTCCCTCAGTGATTAGGATTGTTTTGACTATAAAGTGTTCAGAAGGTCTTCCTAGCTGGATCTACACATGCAGAAGAATAAAGTGGAAATACAGTACCAGGATGGACTATGGCGGGAGCTACTACTTTTAATTTTTTTCTAGTACCCATGCATGCTTCCTTATATAGGGAAAACTGGCACATCAGATAAAATAGCATTTTTATTGCCCTAATAGATTTCTGTTAGCACAGAGGTTTTTTAAGAATAGAGGGAGCAGTTTAAAATCCAGTCTTGTGGTCCTACGATAAGAAGTATAATATTTCATTTCCCCCTAAAAATTGCCATTGATATTGACCCTACAATCTAACTCCCTCTGCCTTATTTTCATAATATGGCACAATTTTGTTTTGTTTTGTTATGATGATGGAGCTGAAGAAAAGAAATAGTTAAATAAAAGTTAACATATACTGTTTGATTTGCAGAGAAAAAAAAGAGGCAATTAAGGTTGCCACAAAAGGGAGCAATTCTTCTAGTAAAGGAAATAGCTGAACCTTAGTAATGAACTGGGAAACAGACAAGTGGAGCATATATGTTCAGTTCAGGGATCATTGCTGGGGCTAGAATTGTTCAGGACTTGGGAACTCTTCCTGCTAACATACAGTATTTAGGCTCTGAGTGTGCATTATGTATATATCTGACAGTGTCTTGTCCCAAACAGGTTTTGTCCAATAGTGCCCTTTATAAACAGTCCCTGGATAGAACAAGCCTTGTGCAACTTCAAGTAAGTGCAACCTCTGCTTCTCTTTTTAAACAGCAATTTTGAGTTCTGAATCACTCTGTTACAGATTGAGTGTGCCATAGCTGGAATTCCAAAAACTGAAATACCCCCAACATCCAAATTTTTTGAGTTATGTACCTGTACTCTATTTGCATGGCTGGAGGGATATGCAGCTGGAGAGAGAAACAAGGATCTGTGAAATGATGGGAGGCATGGATTTGTGCCAAACATTATGCTTGGAGTTCCACCATTTAACAGTTCTTCAGTCTCCCTCCAGCTTCATTATATCTCATTATGTATGTGCAATTACAGGTATTCCAAAATTGGGGGGGGGGGGATTCAAAATACCAAAGATTTCTGGTCTCAAGCATTTTGGATAAGGGTTATTCAACTTGTTGTACAGTGGCCTTTCTTTTCCACTTCTGTCACCAGAGCTCCTAAAGAAATCTAGAAAAGAAAAAGCATTATTTTTTAAAAGAGTAACAATTCTAAAATGCCTTTTATTGAAGGGGTGAAACATATGCTGCAGTAGGGAGCATTCCTAATCAGAGTGCTTCACATTTAAAATGTCTGAGTGAACTTCCCTGACCAGAAAGATCATTGCTGGAGAAATCTGGAAGAGTGAGGCCTCCATAGAGTGCTGGTGCTTCACAAAACTACACATCCCAGGATTCTGTAGGATGGAGCCATGGCAGTTAAAATGGTGTCAAACTGCACACTATTTCTGCAATGTAGACGCAGCCCGGCTTTGGGCAGAAAGGCAGGGTATAAATCCAATACCATATATACTCGACTATATATTGACCTTGGGGCTCTTCAGACTGGCACTTTGGGCCACCAGGGGGACAGAGTTGGGGCGTAGCCTCTCCATGACGCATGCCCTGACTCCGCCTACAGGGCGCCATGATGCCACGCGTTGCTGCACATGGCGTGCGGCATTGCAAAGCTCTTCTGGCCCTGTGTCTAGATGACACAGCGCCTAAAGAGCCCTGTATAGCTAAGCCCCACAGCCATTGCACCCTTTCCAGGGTGCAAAAAGGAGCCACTCTTTGCAGCTTCTTTTTGCACCCTGAGAAGACTGGATTAGGGCTGTGGCATGCGGTTGCTGCAGCCCCGAACCAGCTAGGAAAAGGATGGCGTTGCACTGTCCCTTGGGGGCTGGTCTGAAGAGCCCATTCATGTATAAGTCAAGGGCAGGCTTTGGGGCCAAATTATGGATTTTGATATGACCCACGGATAAGTCAAGAGTAAAACTTAAGGGCATGTAATAAAGGATCTAAAGGATGAAGCAAAGGAAAACAATGCCAAAGAACTTACAAAATTTCAGCAGGCATCACCATAAAGGCTGGATGGATGGGAGAGCAGAGAGGGATCAATCCTTTTATCTAGGGTTGGTTGTCTTTTTATTAAGAGTTAAAGTAGAGTGCTGACTTTGACCCATGAATAAGTTGACTCAGGGATTTTGGGTCAAAATTTTGACTAAAATTTTTAGACTTACATAGTAAATGAATCATCCGGTCACTGAGAGTAAAGCTTATTCATCATCCCACCCCAATAGCCATGTTGGTAGGAACAGGATTGTATAGTCGATGCTTTGCTTGGTCTCTCCTCCTGAATGTAAAAAGTGTCTGTCACTCTTGTTTTAGTTGTTGGATCCTTATGATGGTGATTATGAAGAAATCTCAGGTGACTCTGACTGTAGTCTGGGTTCCCTTGACTCAAGTCATAGCAGGGCAATCCTTCTGAGGCACCTCATTATGGAAGAAGAGAGTCTTCATACAGAGGAACAGGAGGATCTCCTCTCTGTGCCACCTCCCATAGCGCTCTCCAAAAATGTAATCCAGGAGGATGGATCTGTGCCACCCAAAACAGCCAAAACACTGCAGCTGAACAGAGAATTTCCCAATTTCATGGGCCCCCTGCCTTCCAAAGAGCAGGGACTCTTTGAAGATGCTTCTTCAGATTCTGTGCTATCACAACCCACACTGATGGAGTGCGACGGTGGGCTGTGTGAAGAGCTTAACATCAATAGGAAGCAAAGGCGTCCTGTCCTAGAGAGTGCTGGAGAAAAAAAGAAGAGATTACGGGTGACCTGAGCTATGAAGCGGCTAGATGTTGATGTTACAGAGGAATGTGGTTATTTCCATTGTCTGTCAAAACAATAAATAATGGCGGATATGTAGAGCAATCATTTTAAAAAAAATGACTGAAGGTATGTTACTATTCTGAAAGCTGCTTTCCAGTTCAAGGAAGTCATTTTTGAGTCTGTGGACATCTTACAGAAGCAGTCTTGAAAAAGGAATGGGTGGAAGAAAGAGATGTAGTACCCTCAGTTTATGACTTATTAGTAACAAAGAGTGATTTGTTTGCCTCCCTAGTAGAAAGAGTAGGGAGCCAGTGTGGCATAGTGGTTTTTGCTGGAGACCACGGTTCAAATTTCCACTGTCCATGGAAACCCACTGGGTGAGTTTAGGCATGTCATAGGCCGACCATATTTCCTTGAGACCAAAACGGCAAGTTGGGATGGCAAAAACGTGATGGGGTTATGCAATATTCTGTACTTATGAAAAAGTAAGATGATAACAAAAAGTTTTATTATATGAACATACTGAACTAACAATTATTCTTCAGCAACAGCACCCATACAAAAATTTAGGTAGATGCAGAGTGACACTATATTCTACCACCATCGTACCATGAATATTTCTCTGATGAAGTAATCTTATGCAGCAAATTTTGGTCTTTCACCACTGTTTAAAACAGTATGTATGGTCAGCTTAGCAAGTCACATTCTCTCAGCCTCAGAGGGAGTCACAGACAAACCCCCTTCTGAAGAAATCTTGCCAAGAAAACCCTTTGATAGGCTTGCATTACGGTCACCATAAGGCACACAAGAAAATACTTGAAAGCACACAAAAAGAAGGAATAGGCTTATTGTGACCTTCCTGCTGTTGTGTTGCTGTGTGTTTTCAAGTTGTTTCTCACTTACGGAGACCCTAAGGCAAATGTATCATGGGGATTTCTTGGCAAGATTTGTTCAGAGGTTTGCCATTGCCTTCCCCTGAGGCTGAGAGCATGTGATTTGCCCAATGTCACCCAGTGGGTTTCATGGCCGGGCTAGGAATCAAACCCTGATCTCCAGATTTGTAGTCCAACATTCAAACCACTATGCAACACTAGCTCCTGATATTACTGGGGTGCTTTTCCCATTATTATTCACTATGTCTATGCTGCCAAGGGCAAATGAGAGCTGCAGTCAAACATTATCTAGAGGACATAGGCTGTCCACCGCAACTCTGTTATATGGGCTGTGAGACATTATTTTCTGGAGACTAGCTGCTGCTGGAGAGCCAGCGTGTTGTAATGCTCTGAGTGTTGGACCCTGGAGACCAGGGTTCAATTTCCCACCTTGGGTGAGACACACACTCTCAGCCCCAGAAAACCCTGTGACAGGTTCACCTTAGGGCACATTCCAGGTCTAGTATTGGATGAAACATAGTAAACATAATTATAAATTTATGTGCCCAGGGGTGCATGGCAAAGCACTATTATTGTCAAGTTCTTCTAATGTTCAATCAAAATCTATTTTCCTGTAACCTCAAACCATTAGACAACAGTTGAGCTACAGTATTTAAACAAATTGTTCATGTCACCCCTGTATCTTCTCTTTGCCAAGTTAAACATACCCACCTCCTTTAATCTCTTCTCCTATATTTTGTTCTCTGTACCTCTTATCATTCTTGTGGCCCTTCTCTGAATCAGCTCCAACTTGTCTATATCCTTCCTAAAACGAAGTGCCCCAAACTGAATGCAGTACTCCAGGTGAGGCCTAACCAGTGTAGAGGATAGAGGGATATTACGTCCTTCAACTTGGAAACTATGCTTCTATTAATGCAGGCTTAACAGATTTGCCTTCTTTGCTGCAGCATCACACTGCTGGCTCATGTTCAATCTATGATCAACAATAATCTGAAGGTCCTTTTTACATGTAGCATTGCTGAAATGCATTCCCCATCCTATTAATAAGCATTTGGTTTTGGGGGCCTAAATGCAGAATTTTGCATTTGTTGGTTGAAATAAGGAAGCGTATAGTTGAAATGGCTGCTTGTTCCAGAACAACATGTCAAGAATAAGAACTGATGTCAGAGTTAATGCTGTAGCCAGAGGCTGATGACCATTACTGATATTTGCAAAGAGGAAGTGGACAAAGGATAAAACTGCATCGTGCTGTTCGAAAATACTTTGCCAGAAATGTTCTGAAAGATGGATTTGTTCATTTCTAAGTCCCAGTTTTTCCTGCTTAGGTTGAAAATGAGTAGTTTCTTAGCACATATTCTTCTAGTTTGTCCATCTTTCCCATTAGATCATTATACTACTGCATTAAAACAGGATTTGGGCCCTCTGGTCAGAATAATTGAAGAACACTTAGTTAGCCTTCCATCACCTCTAGCTATGAACTATAGATTTCAGTAATTCAAACACACACAAAGGCAAAATAAAACCACCATCTAGTTGTGACTTCTTTACATTTTGTATTTCTGACAAATAGGCAAGATGCATGGACTGCCTTTATTTGTTGGGAGACAGGAATGATAAACATTAAAAATGCTGCTGTAATTACACAGGCTCCATCAAGTCTAGCACTGATCTAAGCCCCTCAGTGCTACAAGCACTATATGGAGATTCTGTATGTGCCTTCAATTCGCCTATCGACTTAAGCCAGCCCCATGAATTTCAGGGGGCTTTTTTAAGGCAAGGAATACTCAGAGGTGGTTTTCAGTTCCTTCCACTGAAATATAGCCTACAGCACCTGGTATTCGTTGATGAATTCCCATCCAACTGCTAACTAGAACTGACGCTGCTTAGCTTCCAAGAGTAGATGGTGCCTTTAGGGCAGAGGTAGGCAACATTTTTGACCTGGGGGCCAGGTTGCTGTCCCTCAGACAACTGGGGGGCCGAAGCCAAAAAATAAATAATTTAAAAAATTATATAAATAAATAAACCGGGACAAATGTAGGGCAAATTTTTCAGAGGGCACTTTTTTTAAAAAAAATTGAAGACACGTGAAAAAATTTGCTATTTTTTTAAAAAAAATGTTAATATAAATGCATGTTTCTGCGGCGTCTATAGACAATTGCCTCCCTTGCCCTCGCGTGAGAGGCCAAAGGCCCCGGCGGCAATCGGCGGCAGGACCAGGCTGGGGCCGGTCCCAAGGCCTCGCTGGGCCGCATCCGGCCCGCGGGCCGTAGGTTGCCTACCCCTGCTTTAGGGTATTTAGGTGACATATTAAGACATGCTTTTGTTTACCCCTACAGTATTTGATATTTAAATACATACTGTTGTCATAGAATCAAATTATAATCAGTCAAATAATCAGGAGTTGGAATGGCAACCAAGACCATCTCCTTGTTCTATGCAAGACGTCTAGTTAGAGCATTTCTAAAGGTAGTTATCCTGTCTTTTTTTGAAGATGTCCAGAGAAGGAGACCCCACCACTTCTCTAAGCCATTGGTTTCATTGCCAAACTGCTCACACTGTTAAGATGTTCCTTCTCAGGTTCCATCGAAATCTATATTCCTTTAATATAAAACTGTTAAGCCAGGTTCTATCCTCTGAGGCAGCAGAGAACAAGCCAGCACCCACCTCTTCATGGTAGCCCTCAATCTTCTCAGTCTTCTCAAGCTGAACATGCCCACTTCCTTTGATCTCTCCTCATAGGTTTTATTCACAATATCTCTTATCATCCTTGTTGCCCTTCTTGCTCCAACTTGTCTATATCATTCTTAAAATGAGGTGCTCAGAATTGACCACTCTATTCCAGATGAGGCTTGACCTGGAAAGGGACTATTACTTCCCTCAACTTGGAAACTGTGGTCCAAAACACACTGCAGAAATAATCCAGTTGGGGACTGCTTCCAACTGCCCTGGCTCAATGCTAGGAATCCTGGGAATTGTAGTTTATTGTGGCACCAGAGCTCTCTGACACAGAAGCCCAAATCTCACAAAATTAGTTTCCAGAATTCCCTAGCATTGAGCCAAGGCAGTGAAAGCAGTCTCCAACTGGATTATTTATTTTTGCAGTGTGTTTTGGACCTGTTTCCATTAATACGGGCTAAAATTGCATTTGCTTTCATTCCTGCACCATCACACTGCTGGCTCATGTTCAACTATAATCCCAACATCCTTTTCACATGTAGTACTCCTGAGCCAAATAGTTACAGCATACCTCCAAAGTGACCCAAAGCAGCTTTATTTTGGCCTGTCTGTTCAGGCCCTTAGCTTCTTTAGCTATCTGGTGTCTCTGTCTCATGCTAAATATATTAAGTGTATTTTGAATTATTATGCTAGTTATTATGCCCTATTTTGCCAGAGTGTTGCAGGAGGGCAGTGCCACCTAGGATTAGGTCATACGTTAAGTCTCACCACTCTAGATAACAGAAAAAAGTGAATGCTTGATCAGCACAAAGCAAAGCAGGTGTGGGAAGTTGTAGTAGTGGCCAAATTTCATACCTATCCCAGCACCCTTGAAAACCCTACCTAGATGTGACTAAAATTCACTTCCAGGGTTGGGAGAGATCTATTAGGTGGGGGTTAATATAAACCTCAGCTCCTAGATGGTCACAGGAGTGGTAATTGATTAATTTGGAGTTTAGCAGAGGGGCTGGAGATGTACAAAAAGGGGGTTAGGGGCTGTATGTAGTCTGTGGGCCTCATTTTTCTCAACCCTGAGACAGAGGCTAGCGTAAAGGCACCACTTTACTAATACTTCATCCCATTCCCTGCATGGAGCCTGTAGTGAGTGCCTATGGACCATTGCTGCAATGGGTCTTTGATAGGTTGGTGATAGAGGAAAAGAAGAGCTAGCCTGAAGAGGTTCAGCACAGGGCCGAAAAGCTGGAAGACAGACTCATGGGTATTAGCCAAAATGAGCTAAATGGAAGTTTAATTTATAGGCACATACCCCAATGCATACATTTATGATAGATGGTTACGACAGACGGCAGTTATTTATTTTGGTATTCTTGATGAATATGTTCTAAGAAAAACCCACAACCAGGAATCATGCTGTTAAATTTTATTTAAGAACTCATTTAACATCAGTACACCAATCTAGAACCATCTAAAAACAATAAATCCTTCCAACAGCTTAAACCTTTCAAATAGCTCTGTCCCAGTTATCTCCACATATCAGATCCATCCATCCTTCTATCCTAGTCATCTCTACACACATCCCTGACAACTTTACTTATTCCTTTCAGTGTTAAAACAGAGTTATAGAATTGGGTTACACATACAAAAAAACACATGAATGTTATTTGTTATAGGATACAGGTTACTTTTTACTCAGTACACAGAACAGCCACACCACGTTCATAGAAGCTACGAGGATCTTCCTTGGTAGCAATTTCAAAGTCAACTGTGAAGATCAGATCCGCACGAGTGAAATTCAGATAAACTGGCAGTGTCACCTGTAAATAGGTCAGGAAGATGGTTAGAAGGTGGATATGCAAAAGCAGCATGGGTGGCTGTAAAGCATGAACATCAATAAGCCCCCTTACTCACCACATTAGACTTCTTATCAGCATTTGTTTGCTTGATCCAGCGAAGCTGAGTTATGGGCAATACTGTTGAGATAGCATTGGAAAGTGACAGCTTGTTGTTGTTGCATGTTGCCCCTTGAAGCTTCAGACCTATTAAGAGCAATGAAGCACATATGATAAGTTATAGCACAGCTTCATGATTTCATCTAAAGGCTACCAAGAAGCCTATGTTATCTCCCCAGAAAACACACATTTTACACAAACATGCCACATGTATGCAGGCATATGAAAAACAATCCTCGATGTTGGTCTGTTCAAGCATTCTGTAATTTATCTGAGGTAAGTATGAGAGGAGGGGAGCATCCTAGCCCCATTGTCTCTATGGGCACTCCCTAATTTTTCAGCATACATAACTGCATAGACAGCCTTCATGCACAGAGGAGTCTCTCCTATCTGGACTGTCAGTGACCCTGTTTTATCTTAAGTTGATTACAAAATGCTTGACTAGTGTCCTCAGCAATCACAATGTAGCATCATCTAACTGCATACATGAAACTGAAGAATCGGCAGATGCTGGAGTGATAGGGAATCCAATGCTTCCCCTCACCCGATAAGCTCCTGTGAACATTTCAGCAACCTGAATTTCTGTACAAAAAAACCCCTCCCAGTCTTTCCATGCTAAATTATTTTGTTCCCTGCAATGAGCATATGTTATCTTTAATCTATCAAAAATGTGGAACTTCTGACATTTACTTTGCTTTCTGCCTTGAAATAGTATCTCCAACTAACCTGTCACTCCAAAACTGCAGGCATCCAGTACTGCATTCTGAGTTGTTGTGACATTGACTTCTAGGCAAAGTTCTTCAAGGGACCAACTGTTGGCTTGGGCCACATACTGCCTTGTAGCAGTAATGTAGGCCTCAGGTACAAACAGGCCTCCCAAGCATACATGAATGTTCTGTTGAGCAAATGTAGAGTTTATTTTAATACATCATGATATATTACATCAGTACCAAAGGTCTGCAACTGGTGTGTCTTTTCAAATCAATGTAGAACCCCCCTCTTTCCCTCTCCTTCTGCTAATTTCGTTTCCCAATCTGTCTACACAATTATTTCTCATTCCTCAGGAAAATTCTTCCATTTTTTCTTATTGCAACCCATCGTGACATCTTAAGCTTTATCTGTTTCTTATTTAAACCCATCTGCTTGACTTACACCCTTAAGATCTGCCCAGTTCTGCTCTTGAAAGGCAGAAGCCTTCTACAACTCTCTACATCTTACCATTATGCTTTATGATACTGTATACCATTAACATTGCATTCCATAAATTCAAACAATAATACAATAAATTCAAAGTTTGTAGAGAGGTTACATTCATGCCTTCTTTATAATGCCAACTTATACTATCTAACTCTTTCTATTCCTCCCTTTGTTTCTAAACAAGTAGCAGCAGCAGTAGTAATAAAATAAATATATTGTCAGTTTATCGCTATCTTAAATTCTTTTGATTACTGTAATTTGATCTACTTACTAACTTATAATTTTGTTAATCTTCTTATTGTCCCAATTAAGTCTCTCAGTATCTGGGGAATAACAACCAGTCCTTCTCTACTTTATTTGTTAATTTTTTGTTCAGTAAGAATGTCAGTTTATCAATTTCTTTCATATCATAAGCTCTTAACAACCATATTAATGTCATATTAAGAACATATAGTTCTGGAGAGAAACGGAACTGTATCTTGAGGATATTTTGTAAGTTTATATGAATATTAGAAAAAGAATTTCTTTATCAATGGACATTTTCACCACATATGGAGAAAGGATCCTGTCAGTTTGTGGCATTTCCAACACTTATCTGTTGGCAGATTATAGATTTTATATAATTTCTAAGGTGTGTAATACCATCTGTTTGCAATTTTAACAAAATTTTCTTTTAAATGTTGTCATGCTGTAAAGGCACTTGTTTTTTCCCATGCATTTTCCCATTTGTCTAACAGTATTCCATGTCCAAGATCTTGTGCCCATCTGATCATTGGCTCCTTGATTATTTCCTGTTCCGTCTCTTTCTCTCCAATAGCAGTTTATATAATATTTTCAAGCTATGAATGACTGAATCCATGAATAGAGAGGACTGACTGCATTTTCATGTTAACTGCACTGAATTTACATGAAAAGAACATTCTAGCCTACCTTTAGCTCCTTTGCTCCACCTGATGCAGCAGCCTGGGAAATATTCTGCAGTTGTTTAATGCGTTCACTGAAGTCTGACACCCACTGTATGACTGTCATACCAGCTGGCACAGTATAGTGAGACCAGCTATGAGGCAAGATACCTGCAACAGAAAATATAAAAGAGTTCCTGACTTCATGCAGCATGTGAACCAATGCTGTTTTTAAACTTGAAAGACATGAGCATTTTGTGAAGAACATAATTATGTCACTTATTTTAACTTTCCCACATTCACTTAAGCTACAGGTTTCCAAATCTATGTAAAATGAAGAGAGTCGAAACTGAAGCATCTAGGGAACATTCTGACAAGACATGGAATGTGATCAAGCATTAAACTGTGTTTATTACTTTAATGTAGGCACTTGGTTTCTTTCACCTTGCAAGCATCATAATTAAGATGTCATTGTTAAACCTTTCTTTTTCCCTTCTTTTTCTAACTTGCAGCAGCTTTCCAGTTTCTTCACTTAGGAAGCTGAGTGTACATTTATAGTTTAGAATAGCTCACCTTTCACTAGTTCATTAATGAGTGTTCGCAGATAATTAGTCTGTTTCTTCTTTCCTTCACACACTTGCACTACATCTGCAAGATCTTGACGAACATCCTGAAGAAGTTTGGCTCCCATCTTCACTTCTCTCTCAAAGAACCTGAACAATGGATCCTTGGTTTCAAGAGGAAAAGCAGATTTTTAGTTCCTTAAGAGAAACTTGACAGTTCAGTACATCTGAATATGACAAGATCCAGGCACTGGTAAAATCAAAACAGGATTACAGCAATGTACTCTCCACACCATTTTAGATTAGCCTCAAAGTTGCAGTTGGTGCAGAATGCAGCAATGGGAAAGTTAAGTAATTATCTTTCCTGAAAAGAACTGCACTTGCTATCAATATACTACTAAAGCAAGTTAGCATATCCCTATTAGTATGAAATTTATTTCCTATGAAATGTAAGCAATCAATTGTTTTAATTATAGGTAGCTGCTTAAGACTTTTCATAAATACTCTGAGTTGTGACTTAGAATTTTATAAGATATATTTCGTATTTTATATTGTGATTTGTATGATTTATATTGCTATGGTATTTTTCATAAGTGGTATATACATTTGTGTATTACAACTCCTAAAGTTACTTAACTTTAGATTTTAGTTTCTGATGCCAAGATAATGTTTGTTTGTTAAACACAGTCTCCTAGGATTATATAACTACTGGTTTGTATCCCCTTCTTTGTCTCTTACACCAAAAGAAAAAAAAACAACCCTGCATTTCTCACCTTAATGTTTTCCACTGTTCGTTTCAGATGATTCAGAGTCTGTGGGATGAGATGGAGCCAGTTGGAAGCTGTGGTGTGTAGTGTTCGCATCCAGGCTGGACGCCCATCTGAAGTAGAGTCTGTTCGTGCCTTTTTCTCAGTCTCTGCATAGGCTAAATCATCCTCATCTTCTAACATCTGCATTTTCAGCATTTTATTGATCATATCAATTCCTGGAATAAACAAGACATATGATGTAACTTCTCATTCTATCTCCGAAGTATATGCACAGGCATTTTAAAAATGGCTAAGGTCTGCCTATCAGATGTCACTCGTTTACTCTGAACAATGCAAAATGCAACAAGTTTTTAATTCAGGCCTGAATTTTGAAAACCCTAGAGATATTTTAAGGATTTGATTCTGTATTATATCAGGGTCACGCAACTATTCTCTAATGTGTCTTATGGGTTTACACAATGGGTAAACTGAAACAGTCAAGAGCTAGAGTGTGAAATCACAGCTTTCAGAATTCATCTCCCCAAAGCCTCCATACATATATACCCCACCAACCTGTGTATCTCCTTAATGTGGCCAATGACAGTTACACAAAATCAGGTTGTCTCTAAAAGTGTTACAGAGCAATCCTTGTTCTAGATCAGTCTGTTGATACCCAGTTTGCTTCTGTTATGAAAAATGTACAGCAAAAAGAGGATACTTACCCTGTGTGGTGAGAAGAACTTTCTCAGCATTGTTTGGTAACCCAAGCCATGATGGGGTTTGTGTATCTGGCAATAGCTCAACCCACTGGACAAATTCTTCACGTCTGTCAAACCATAATGACAGATTATGACCAAGTTGTCCATACCATCCTGGAGATCATGAAAAAGCTTAATTTATATGTATTTCTAAAGGCTAACTTTAAGTACCTGATTCCATCTGGCATTTGAATGTCTTTATGCCCATCAACCTTGCAAGCCAATTTGAATTCACTGTCAAAGCTCAAAGTGGTGAAGAGGCGTTCCAGGAATGTGTTCAATAAACGCTGGTCAAATTCATTATCAATGCGGCCTCCATAAATTGATTGAGCCATTAGAGTCTTCAAAGCAGACCATGGGATCTTGTCAGGCGAGATATTTTGACGGCCCTGGAAACAGAGACAGTTTTGTTGAATGAGAAAAAGAATAACAAAAATATATAGTTCAAAGTGGCTACAAGGGCCCATGGAGTCCAAATTCCTGCCCTGCAAGAATCCAAGGCCAAAGTATCCCCGAGAGAAAGGTCAAAAATACAGTGTAGAAATAGTCCAGTTTGAGACTGCTTTAATTGCCCTGGAATGCTGTGGAATTCTGGGAAACATAGACATTTAGTCTTCTCTGTCAGAGAGCTGTGGTACCGCAATAAACTACAATTCCCAAGATTGCCTAGAACTGTTAGAGCAGTTAAAGCAGTCTCAAACTGGATTATTTCTGCAGTGTGGACTGGACCATAGTCATCTAGTTTCTGTTTAAAAACCTCCAATGAAGAACAGTCCAACCTATTCCATTGTTAAGAGTCTTAACATTAGAAACCTTTAGCTTGTAGAATAGCATGTGAATGGTAAAATATACAAGACCATTACTACAAATTTAGTGCCAGTTTAGTACAGTGGTTAGAGTATGAGACCAGGGCACACAGCTACTAATCTATTACTCTCTGCCTAACCAATCTAATGAGGCTGTTGTCAGGGTAAATGGGATGAGTAATGATGCCATGCCATTATGCGGTTTAGTTCTTTAGAGGAAAGATGCACTGTAAAATAAAAGTTATTAATGCAATTTAGCTCTACACTAAATTATTTAGCTCTTTTAATAGTTGCAAATTATAGACATGTTCCAATAATCTGATGAGGAATCTGCTCTTTCATCATTCTTGTCTATGGAGGGTTGTTTGGAATCAACGGCGCACATGCGTGCTGCTTGCAAAACAAGCTGAGAGGGGGGAAAAGGCACCAAGCCATCTGAGAGACTTTGCAAGCACGGCATGTATGGAGAGTCCCAAGCAAGCCATTCTAATTCCCTCATGTTTCCTTCATGAGCTCTGCTTTTCAATTAATTCCTGTTTCTGACAATGCTGCAGATCCTAATCTGTCAGCTAAGCAGTGGCTTCCAGTATCTGTAAATTCACTTACCTTTGCTGTATCATCCAGCCATGTATCCACAGTATCGCATGCAGACCTTAGGTCTGATTCACCAAATTCATATTTTTTGGACCAGCCAAGGGGAGCATACCGCAGGCGCTCCTGAATTATGGCATGGAACCATGCAAGGAGGAAATACAGACGAGCACGTTCATTTGGTGACTAAGGAAGAGAAAAAACCATAGGTATAATTATTGTGCATTAGTGCCAGTCGGATTAAAGTATCCATTAGAACCAAATAGCTGCTTCCCTGAGATCCACTACACTGTTCATCTTTTAGACTTTTGTTGGCAAGGAAGAAATCTTTTTCCTTTTCTATATTATCTTGCAGTGTTACAAACAGGTTTTCCAAAGATGTTTTTCAAAGAAACAGCACAGACTATGGGCTAGTCTACAGATAAGAATATTATGTGAATTGTTGAAGGTTTTTGCACATTGTCATTAATTTTTAATTGTCTTCACTTTCCTAAGCCAATCTGCATCTATTCGCAACTATTTACCCTCCCTCTGCTGCAAATGTGCAACCATCCAAATTCATGCAAAGCAGAAGGATGGTCACATGTTCAATAATGCACATCTTCGCATCCGTTTTCTGCAGAGTATGAATTTTTCCAACCCCCCCTTGCAAGATATTTGAATAAAGAAGAGAGCATGGTGTAGTGGTCTGAGTATTGGACTATGACACTGGAGATCAGGGTACTATTCCCACCTTCGACATAAACTCACTAGGTGACCTTGGGCAAGTCACATGCTTTCAGCCTCAGGGGAAGGCAATGGCAAACCTCCTCCGAACAAATCTTACCAAGAAAACCCCATAATAGGTTCGCTTTAGGGTTGCCATAAGTCAGAAATGACTTGAAGGCACACAATAACAGAATGAAGAGTACCTTAATCATGTAGATAAGCCCTTTGTCAGTGGATACACATATGGTTATCTAATCAGAACAAAAGATCTTGGCCTTTGCTGGTTTTAAACAAATTTATGCTGTCTCAGGTGGTGAGGGGCTGGATAAGTCTGTTTTGTATGTTTTGACAAGCACTATAAGTTCAGGTCCTGGAGAGAATTATAGTTGGTCCTTCGTATCTGTGAGATTTCCATTTCCCCCCCCCCCACGCCAAATATTGTGGGACCAACTCCCATTCGTCTAAGTGGCAGTGCAGCCACATGCATACACTGCCACTGAGGAGAACAGGGTGGGGCCACCTGCGGATTCTCCAATCTGTGGATGGCAAGCCCACAGATAGAAAGGGCTGACTGTACTATGGTACCACACAGTTTTTTTTCCTCCTTCCATTCACTGTGTGGCTTAATGAAGTCAATAAATGGTTAAAGTAGATGTTGCTAATGGAGGAGCAACATCCATCTTTAACGTTAGTACTTGAACCAAAGTTAAACACTCTAGTACTGTGGGAATGCTACTGCCATTTTGGGCAACTCTGGTGCCTATTCAGTACATAAAAGCTTACCTTGCACATTCTAGACACTGGGATGCTGCTAAAGGTTCTCAGCATGTTGGCCTTTACACCAGGTGGTGGTTCAAACACAAAAATTCTTCCAGCACGTAGCAAATTAACTGGCACCTGTATGTAGAATAGACACCTTCATTACACACTGAACAATTCCCTCTAATTTCTCAGATTTCTTCTGCCTTCACACCCTATGCTAGTATATGTTTGTGTTAGGTATCTTGACTGCAATTCTGTATCAGGTACTTAGTTACACAGCACCTTAGTTATATAGCTAAACAGTATCTTCTGGCTCAATCCCCCAACCCCTACTTACCAGGCAGCTGCCACTGCACACAACAGGGTTTTTCCTCATCAATCAGGAAGAAGCTGATTAATGTTTCCAACCCCTCCTGTGAGCAATCTCCATTGTGACAGGCAGAATAAGTGTTCCTGTCACACCAGAGATTGCTGGCAGGAGAGGAGATGGAAATGTCAGTCAGATGCTTCCCGACAGACAAGGGAACAGACCCGTTGTCCGCAGCATGTGCTGCCCAGTAAGGGAGGACCGGGGGACTTTCATAGCCTCTACGTATTACCTAAAACAGTGAATATGTAGAGGTTGTGAATGAATGCATAACTCTAGGCTACACATTCATAGCTGCTGAATTCTGGCCCTTGTTTTTAATAAAAATCATAGAAATAAGATCACATGAAAGAATCACTCCACAGCCAACGGAACAGAATGGAGTGTAAGAATATCCAGAGAGATTTTGCATTCATTTTTTATTTTTACCCATGGTTACTAAGATTATGTGAGCCACTTTCAAAATCTGTAACATAAAAATCTAAATATTTTCTAATGGTTGTATTAATTGTGAAAAGATTCAACAGCCGACAAGTGTGAGGATGGACAACTCACAGGAAAAAGGCTACTGTAAGATGCATTCTTCTCCAGCAATGTGAATTTAAAATAAAACAGCCTGCTAACATTCAGGCATTGGTTTAATTTCATTCCTGGGCTGCTTACTTTTGGATTTATCTCCATGGTAAGGAAGAGTCTAAAGCAGGCATGAGGCTGAAGAGAATGTAACTTCTTTTCCAGTTGCATCAGCCATCCAGGTGCCAAGTGGACATTCTTTAGCATGACCCACCTACAACAAAAAGTTTTTAAAAATACCGAAAGATATACAAAGTTCTGGAGTTTAGATTGCATGAAGTCAAAGCTGAGCAAACAGAACATAGCTTACCTGCCTGACTTCACTGCTGTATTAATTGCCTTATCTGCTTGGTTAAATCCTTCAGCAGAACCTACAAGTAAAATATTACAACTTAATATTTATATCTGAAGTTACTTTGCACAGCATTTGAGTGACAGAAGTGTCTGAGGGACTTACCAATAGCAATAGAGGTTATCTGTGTGTTTTGCTCTGCAGCAAGGTCTTCAACATGTCCACTGGCATCATACCCAGGCACAGAACACATCAAAACAGGAGTATTAGGCTTCACCTAAAATCGGATGGGGGCAGGAGTTAAAGGGAAGTGATAATATGATTACAATAAATGTACAGCAAATAGATTTGTTTCTACAACATCCTAAGTTATTGTTTCTTGTGCCAGGGAGCTGATAAAACTTCTTTCAACAATGGAGAACTTGAAGGAAATTCTTTCTTCTAAGCCTGGATCTGCAAGGCTGAATTGCACAGGCAGAACTATTTGTACAGTTCTTTGGGTCTCAACCATTTTTCCACATCTAATTAATCTATAAAGCCATATAGCATAATGAATGCAAGCTTAGATTTTAGTCTGTTTCACGCCTTCTATAGATAGTAGTCAGCCATATCCACAGATTTTTTTTGTCCACAGACTGAAATATCCACGGCTTGAAAATATTCATATATATATATATATATATATATATATATATATATATATATTTTCCCATTTTATATTTTTAGATTTTGGTATTCATGGGGGATCCTGGAATCAAACCCCAGTGCATACCAAGGGCCAAATGTACAATATGCCCGAAATCCCAGCTTCTACAAGCTGCACATGCAAATATAAGGAACAGAGCAAAGTGCTACTTAAAGGCTGAATCCTATTGGTTGTCCCAACCAGAGAAAACCCACTGAACCAACAGCTGCACAATGAGTAAAAACTTAGGAAAAACTGATTTAACAGATCTACTCTAGTTGTAACTGAAAGGCCCAAATGTCTACTTGCCTCTGTATCTACAATGTGTGCCAGATCCAAGGGCTGCTCCATAATAGACATGAAATTTTCTCCAAGATTTGTGGAAACAAACTGATGTGCCATTGCCAACAAACGATCTGGACGGAAAGCCTGGATCAGAAGCAAGCGATGGATGGCCTGTCCAATGGATGCTGAAATCAAAGATACATACATGTAATGAAATGATCAGCATTCAGTTTTTAAGTTTCATGCTAATTCTCCACTCCCTCAAACAGTTTTTGAGCTGCAGAAAGAAGGACATGTCTGGTGGAGATGAGTGCTGGAGAGAGGAATCTTGCTGCCATGAAGCTCTTCCAAGTAACAGGGAACATGGCAGTGTGTGGCCTCTCATTGGAACTGGAGTATTTACCTCCTGATCTCCTCCTTAGTTTCATTCTCAGTGTATGGAAAAATTGTAAACCCATCCGAACATATGGTTGAGATTTCCCCAAATAGCTAAATTCACACATAATCCACACTGACATTTGAACTTACTTGCAGGCTTGTCTTCTGTCCAGAGATAGGGCACAGTCTGCTCTGGTGAACTGCTGTCTAACCAAATGCAGAACTGCTGTGGATCAAATATACAAAAGAAAAGCCATTAGTCTGATGCAGCATAAAGGAACCTTATGTTAGACCAAGAAACACAGAGCTTCCATGCATGAAGATACTACAGGAGCATATGCATTTCTAGAGGGGAAGTCTTACCTTATGAGTCTACTTACATCATCAGCTTTAACTTTAGAAACAAGATCTTTAAAGGCAGGCAGGAAACTCAGTCTCATCATGGCTTCTAGTTGCTCTACAGTCAGGCCACTGATTTTGGGGAGAGGTGTGTTGCTGAGCACAATTTCTTTCCCTCTCAAGAAGTGCTGGAATTCTGCATCATATGCAGGTTCCCTTAAATTGAAACAAAAGAAAATTATGTCGAGAACAATACAATTTGCTTTACTCTTTTCTGACGACATGAAATAATATGACTATTTCTTAGGTAAAAAAAATTCAGGTTGTCACCTGACATTTTTTACTGTTCTGTTTACATGTTTATACTGCCACCAGCTATTAAACCAGAAAAGAAGTATCTGATTGCAAGAACTTGCAGTTAAAGAGTACCAAGGCTAGTTTATTTTTACTCCTGTGCTAATAATACAAGCTTGCACTTCCACAGTCATTCTGAAGCATTTTCAGCTTATGACAATCTTCATATAGGACCTCATATTTAAGAACACAATGGGTACATCCTGCATCAGACTAAAGACCTATCTAGTTTAACATACTGTTTATACAGTGGCTAACCAGATGCCTTTGAGAATATCAGGAGGAAGAGAGAAGCGCAATGGACGTGTACATTGGCATTCGTGCCCTGACCAGCAGGGAAATCCAAAACTAAAACCTATGACACAGAAATATCATACACTGCCAAAAGCAGAAAGACAGGAACAAAAGACTATATGGGAGAACAGACCAGGACAGCTTTTTGATAGATTTACTTCATCAAAAATTAACACAGGAATTAGACCTGTCTACCTGTTGCATCAACATAAATTAGCTTGCTGAGTGTTTGTGCTGTGCTCTACTTTTGTTTTTACTCATGGGAAAACACTAAGACTCCTGCCATTCATACTTTTATTTTCTCCAAGTTTAGTACACTTTCTACAGAACTTTTTTAAAAACAAGCCTGGAAACAACAATTGGTCTAGAATTCAGCTAGTAGGATCTGATGGACACAACACACGCAGAGCACATTACATAATACTCCATTTGTTATACTGGTTCCCAAGTGCAATTCAAATTGTTTGTTTTGGGCTTCAAAGTCTCAAATGGTCAGGAACAACAGGTCCACAACAAATATCTGAACAGATATCTATCTGGGACCTTTGCTCCACTACAAAGGGTTTTGTGAGTTTTTAGGAGAGAAGTATGAATTATCAGTTACAGGACTCAGAACACGGGACAGATTTAGCAGCTCTTTCCAGAACATTATTTTTTATCAGATTTTAAAAAAATATTGTTTTGCTTATCCGTTTGTGCTTTAGGTTATTGCCTTGTACAATATTCATAAAAACCATCACTAGACCACACTCTCTACATCTGTAAGAAACCGAAAACAATGCTACGTGTTAAAATAAGAGAGAATTATATGCTTACCCAATGGTGCCTTTCAGTTTAATTCTGGCCAATAGCATTGCAAAAGTGATATGATCTTGATGCAGCATGCCACGAGCAACTCTATTGAAAGCCACCTGTCAATACAAAATTAGAAAGCTTGGCAAAATGTTTCCCATCTAAGAGTTTTTTGAAGTGCTTTTGAAATATCAAATGCCACTGAACCTGGAAGAGATCCTTTGTGATGATGGAAAGCCGTTGGGTATGGTCTGTAACTCCCTTCAAATTTGGATTCTCATACAAGACATTGTGATAGATATCCAGGAAAAATTGGAGTGAGTACTGATACAGGAAATGTATCTAAAGAAAAATTTAAAGGGAAAATACACTGTCAAGCAGTAGAGAAAGAAGCAGTTTTTACATCTATAGTGCCCTGCCATGTTCTATTAAAAACATAGGTAACAAAGAAAATGAGAAAGAGAGGGAGGGCTAGCAGTCACCCTCTTGTACCTGTTTCAGTGATTCCATTGTGAAGTAGATGCTGCTACATGCAGTAGAAAGTGGGAGATACTGCTGGGAGACAGTCTCCACCTCTTGCATGACAATATCTGTTTCTTCGACTTTTCGAGTAACTTCAGCTGCCTCTCTCTTTAGGTTCTCCAGTGTGGTTATGATAGTGTCATCATCCAAAATTCGCCCTTTTACTTCATTGAGGGCTTGGAGAAGAGATTTTTCTAACTGCCGCAGGCGCAGCTGGAATTCACCTTTTAAAAAAATGAAGTCCTATAAGGATATTGTAATTTGAGCCATACAACACAAAGCCAATCTATCTGTAATCTTCTCTAGCCATAGAACTATAGGGCCTGAGTATTAACACTGTTTTTGACCAAGATAAACAGATTCAACCAGTTTCACTTCATGATTATTGAGAAATTCCAATATTCCTTGGGTTCCGTACTATCTCAATCCCAGAATGTTTGGAATTGATAGTCTTTACAACAGTAATCAAATAGTGAAGTATGCTGCCATCATTTGAGTTTCTACAGAAAATTGGAGGGGCTTAAACTTGCCAAAATTTTCTTGGTTTAAGCATGAAACACACATTTTTATTTGAACAACTGTGCAATTCTATAAAGATACATTAAAACTTGGGGTACCTTTTAGGGAATTTTTTTCATTTTGGGATCTGAATGAGTTGGGTGTAGTATTGCTTTTAAATATCACCAACAAAAAAGGAACTGGAATCTTGTCATTTAGACTTACTAAATTCTTGAAACATCTTTCCAGAAGACTAACATTTTGACATTCTGAGTTCTACTAGCATTCTGAAGCACTAGATGCTTCACATCTAGTGAAGCCAAAACTTAAATTGCAGGATGGAATTCAAGAGGGGAGAGCATGATTCCATAGCATCTCTAGCTTTCTTTTGTTGTTGTTGTTGTTATCTACCTATAGGAATGTTCAGAAGTTGTTCAGAAGTTGATTTTTCAATATTGTACCTTGAAGTTTGAGAAGGTCAGAGCGTTTCTCATCCACATCTGGTCTTTCAGCTTTCAGTACCTCATTTAGACACTGGCTTTGTAAGCTGCTACGTGTTACCGTGAAGTTGACAAATGTCACACGGGAACATAGATCTGGTGGGAATTCAACCTACCAAATAAAACACATGCCAGTGTCACTTTTTAAATAGTATAATCTTCCCCTGCCATACCACCAATTAATTTTATGAGGTGACTTCATAAAGTAAGCTTGTTGCTTACTGTTGGGTCCCTGGTGGAGAGGAAAATGACAAAAGATGGAGACAAATCAATATCCTGATCTCCCAGGGTAATAAGAACTCGTCCACCAGTTCTACGGACTTCACGATTCAGCACAGGATTCAGGACAGGATCATAGCTCTCCACATCCTGCACAAGAATTTCAAGAAAAAAAGGTAATTAGCAGAATTAATGGAGATCAAATTCCTGAATTGGTTTAAGAACTTTCAATCCACATATTGGTTGTAACTCAAAATGTAGCCTTAAGCATCCACAAAAATTTGCATATGCACATACAGTGATCTCTCTCTTGTTTAAATCTGACCAGCAGACATGCTGCAACACAGGCTGCATTTCTGAAGTCTTATCATGTTTTATCACAGAAACAATTGTCTGTAAAGTGCAAAATGCCCTTGCCTCACGTAACTCATGGGTCAGTTCTTTGGAACCTCTGTTCTGATCTTACATAGAGTGCTAGTATACTCTCAGCTGTGTGTTCAGTCTTTATGACCAATTATTCTCTAGATGGATTGAGGTAAATTATGAAAGGTATTATTAGCCTGAATCCAACAGTGACTGAAGTTTAGATAAGAATGCTGCCTCCCAAACAGTATATCTTTAGAGCCATTAGACATATTAAGAAGCCAAATGTCTTTGAATGTAATTATTTCAAGAAAAACATAGGTTATTTGTATGGTGCTTAAAATATGAGCATTATGAAGGTACATTTTCATGGGACATCCTCAATTTTTGTCAAAGAAAAACAGAGTTTTAAATACAGCTAAAATACAGCAAAATGACAACTAGTTGCTAACCACTTTAATTATGTATACTTGGGTCTCATTGGCTCCAACAAGGCTTGGATGTACCTCATTATCTAGTGTCAAAAGAACTTCAAACTACTGGAAGGAATTAAAGTTCACATTTATTCGTTACTGGTCCATCTCCCCCCCTTACTCACACATGCACACACTTACACATGAAGTGATTTGGGCTTTTACAAAAAGCAATCTATAACTTGTCCCTAGCTGTTAAGAAATACGAAGTGACAACTAACCTGGACCAGTAGAGGATTACCAAATCGCAAAGCACTCTCCAGGTTCTTCCTGAAGGCATCATCCAAAAAGCTAGTGCGGGTTATTTTGCGGTCCTTGTATTCATTCATGATGAACTCTGTAGCTTGCCCTGAGGGGTCAATAATGAGGGGATACCTAAAGAGTAATTTATTACAAGTTAGTTGAGATTAAACTGATGGGAAAGAAACTTATTTAGCATGTTACATTCAGACTGCAGCATTTTGCACTTGAAAATGCTGTATGTACCAGCATATTCAAGAATGGCTTAGATTTTATGATGAGCTACATCAGTATATAATGGCCAGCTTTACTATAGATGTAAGTTGAGTGCAAATTGCACCGCATTATATTTTTGATTTTGCAAGTTGCTTTTTAATTTGCTTCTCTGAGGCATTATGTGGTATTTTTCTTAAAGAAAACACTCTCATGAAAGTTTAATATAAAATGAAAAAGGATAGAAATGTGCCTCTTTCCAAAGATTAATCTAACGTTTGGAGACCATGAGATAACATCTGCTCCATTTATGAAAATTCTAGAGCTAAATATCCAGCATAGCACTGTTTCCAAATAAGAGAAAGACTAGCACAGATCATCACCAGAAATGCTCCAACAGTACTTTTTCTAGCAGTTTTTTTGGCACGAAAAGTCATATGCTGTTAACAAATGCACTAAGAAAAGCAAGTGTACCTATTAAAACGCTTGAGCATTATTGCATTTTCTGTGCATAAATCATCTGCAGGTAATGAACTTGCTTGCCAGCGAAGGCGTTCATCCGCATTGGATAGGTATTCTGTTCTGGCAATATCTGTACGGAACTGTAGAGAAAACATTACAATGATTTCGTCAAAGGAATCCAAGACATAGTTAATGACTATGCAAGTTATCCTCCTACTATTTGTGGTCTAACATGTAAGATGTGATTTGGTTTGGCTCCAAAAATGTTGCACTTTTATTGCAATTTCTGTATAAGAAAGATGAACTTAGAATCAAAAAGGAAGATGTGGATGAAACAAGTCCAATATTGTCCAAGTAAATTCATCCTTTCTTAAACAGCACTATCTTACAGGAGTACCACACATCTGGGAGCAATAGACCATGGTCTAAAAATACCCACCAGTTCTACTGAGGCTAAACAGATCTGGCTCTGTGAGCTGCCTGGGGGGGAAGACCACTTGGGAAACAGACGTGAAAATAGGCCAGAGTTACACAGAAATCGTGTATGATTAAAAAAATGGAATATTTATCTATTTATTTTATATCCCACCTTTCTCCCGGTGCAATGTTTTCAAGTAGAAATTAGTGACTGATTTTAAGACTGATAAAATGCCTTTTACCTGAATATTCGCTTGTTGCAAGTGATGGGACCATGTTGTGAACAGATTTTGACGCATCTGTTGGTCAAAGTAGCCAGCATAAGCAATAAAGGCTCCTGAAAGCAAACAGTCGCCTGCAATGGTAGACATCTGGTTCTTGAAGGTTTCACTTGTTTTCTCCCATCTTTCACGTTCTGCAGACAGACTCTTCAAGAGAGCTGTGCTACGGTTTACCTAGAAGTAAAACAGCTTATATAACTTAAAAGCTTGATTAAATATCTTTCTAGGTATCACTGAAAACATATGGAGATATGAACAAAGTTGAGTTCCTGAAGATTGCATATTAAAACAATGCTCTGTGTTTAATATTAAACAGACTTTAAGATGTTTTAAAAGAGGAGAAAACACTGATCAATCCTAAGCAAATAATGTAAGGAAATTCAGTTGTCTTACTTTGGCTTCTACTGCAGCCAGATCTGCCTTAATAGCCTGAGCTTCAGAAATCAGCACGGCATACTCCTCTTTGTAGCGGGCAATGCTGGCTTCTAAGTCTCTAATCATCTGCTCAACTTCATTGGCTTTCTGCTGATTGTCTTTGGCATCATCCTCAAGCTTCTGCAGTTCATTTCTCAAGGGTTCCACTCGTTTCAACATGTCAGCATAGTTCAGCTGAGAAAAAAAGACTAGGTTATCCACTTCAACAGCACTTATGATTTTACAATCTTCCACAAATCCATCTGCTACAGGTCAGACAAAAAAGTAAGCAAGAGTATGTGAGGGGAATTGTAAAATTAAACTCTCTGAATGGTATTATCAAGGTTTTCTTCCCCTCACCCCCCCCCCCTTCTGGAAATAGGGCGAAAGTGATTGGTAGGCTGAGGAAAGTATGGTCATATTAGATTCTATATTTCTCTTCTGCTTGCTTGCTTGCTTGCTTGCTTATTTATTTATTTATTTATGGAAACCATCTTCAAAATACTATGCACCCCTATGGTATTGTATTCTTATTATTTTCCATATCTAATTGGCACAAAATATTTACCTGTGCAATAGCCCATTTTACCATAGGGCCACAGGCCAAAGAGGCTCTGTTCACAATTTCATAGTTGTAACTGGGATTTGACAAGTAGTTCTTCTTCATCTTCTCCCTTATGGCATCACTGGAAAAGGGGAAAAAAAACCTTCAGGAACATGGATAAGCATAATAATTCAACACACAAATGCTAAGACTGTAAATTATCCCATCACCATGATAAGTAAAGCAAATACCTCATGTCGTCAATATTAAAGTTGACAATGCTGCTGATGAAATTATCTCTGAGAATAACTGGCCTGATCTTTTTCCAGTCATTGGTCTCCTCCCCCAAAAGGAGGCAGATAGATTCTAAAGCCAGTTTTACTGCAGCAGGTGGGTTTGCCATGGTTCTTACTTCAACCAGGTGTTGCTTCTTTATAGAGCTCACAGCTATTAACAGGATGGAAAAAACTATTGAGCATGCAACATACATTTAAACTAGCTGCTGGGACTGGAGAAAGAAACTGAATTCTAAGACTGGGAGCTTTTCACTGGTAAATGAAGGAACAATTTTATAATCCATGTTGCTGCATCAACCAGTATTTCTCATTTTAATGGATTTTATTGACCTAGAGATCTCATTAACTAGTGAGCTACTTTCTGAAGATTTTTACAAGCACTTGGAATGAAGTTTCTTATCTGAAGTGGATATCAAGCCTTATATAGTATTTGTGTTCATAACATGATACATTGTATGCTATAGTAGTCTTCATAAACAATTTCTTTCTGTTCCCAGCAGCATCCATTGTGATCCTGCAAATTATTCACCTGATCTCCTCAGCAGAAAAATTTACAATAGTTGGGATGAAGTTTTCTCGCATTATGATGGAACGAATCTGTTTCCAATCAGTTGTGCTTTCACCCAAGAGCAGACAAATCGACTCTAGTGCCAGCTTCACTGCTGCAGGTGGGTTGGCCATAGAACGGACCTCTACCAGATGTTGCTTCTTTATTGATTTAACAGCTATGCAGGAGCAAACCCGATCAGCCAGGAGAAAGACATTGATTTGGGAGAAAACAGCAAAAAGCAAGGCAATTAGCAAGTCTTGGGAGACTTGTTGAAGATTTTAAGCTTAAGCAAAAGTCAACTTTGATTTTAAGAATAATTGAATTAGGGATTGGTCTACTAGGTATACCTTCTACCAACTTTAATGATGCTAAAGCAGGACTACAGATTTTAATTTTCACCCTTCAAAATCCTATTTCAAAATATAATGATGGACAATTTTTAAATTGTTGCAAGTTATCTAACATACAGTTTACAGCCCAACCTACTGGCTATGTTTAATACAGATAGGAATATAGTTATATTCAAGACCTTTTAACATTTTTGAATTCACAGTAAGGGCATTAATGGCCAGCATGTACATAAACATTATGGAACTCGTGGTCTTAGTCTGAAAAGCTGAACAAATATTGCTCTGCACAATCAGAACCTGAGCATTATTATTGCTTTATCAAGATGCTACCCAAATTATGCTCACAGAATGAAGCATTGCTTTCATGATTGATTATATTTCCATCAGAGATGATAGTATTAAGAGCTATGGCTGAAAAGGCTTATTCAAAAGCAGAAAGCAGCACATTCTTGTTGCATGCAGCAAATTTTAGATTACAACCAAAGTCTTGCCCCACACCACAGCTAACATTTCACATACCATTTTGAGCCTCAATGACAGCAGGCTCTACTTTATCCAGATCTTCCTTCACACTCATTTGCTTGTCTGCAATTCCCTCCTGCTGTTTGTGCAACTGCTCTTGGATTTCTTGGCTCATTACCTAGAAGCAAATTGTGAGACAGACATCAGAGCCTCATTCTTTTCCTTGAAACTTTTGAGTAATGGGCACAACAATATATGACAAAATGCTTTAAAGACAGCAAAGTCTTCACCTTTTTCTTCTCTGCCTCTTGCTGATCTTTCACCATCTTTTTAAGCTTGTCATTAGCTGCATCATTCTTGACTTCCAGCTCCTGACTCTTTATCCTTAAATCACGGCGCAGTTCCTCTACCTAGGATTGAAAACAGTGTCTCAGTTAGAAGTAAAATCTAATAATGACTGTATGCAAGGGGATCTTGTAACACCTTTGAGACTAACTAAGGAGCCCTGGTGGTGCAGTGGCTAAATGCCTGTACTGCAGCCACTCACTCACAAACCACAAGGTTGTAAATTTAATCCCAGCGACTCAGCCTTGCACCTTTCTGAGGTCGCTGAAATGAGTACCCGAGCTTGTTGGAGGCAATTAGCTTACACACTGTAAACTGCTTAGAGGATGCTTAAGTGCATTGATAAGCTGTATAGAAATGTTATTGCTGTAACTGAACCAGAGAGCTTAGTAGCATGAGCTTCCCTCTTTCATTTGGTCTCTAAGATGCTATAATGATTTTCCAGACTAACATGCGATAACAACTACCTTAAGAACTTCCAAGTAACTTCTTTCCTACTGTCCTTTTTCAATATTCATACCTGATCAACAGTTTCCTTGATCTTCCTCAGACCAACATTCAAATGCATCTGCTGCTCTTCCAGCTCACTCCTTTTTTCATTGAACAAGTTGGCATAGTGATTGATGAAGTCCAAATAATGACGAGGAGTGATGGCCATTGTCCTGCCACCTCGCTTTGCAAGACGAGCATTTGCCTGCCAAATGACAAACAGTACAGATGTAAATGGACCATGTTTTAAGTAAAACATTATAGCGTTACATTTTGTGTTTGAAAAAATGATGAACTATTAAGTAAATACACAATGAGAAAATGAACTCACCTGATGAAGTGTCTGATGAACAAACACACAGCTATTCACAATAGCTTCCCTATGTGATGGTGGTTGTGGCAGCTTGTCATAGACAACTGGCATGTAATCTGGCACAATATAATTTGGTTTCTCAAGATCCATTTTGCTGGTGAACTCTTTGCCAACTTGATAAAGTGCCTCAGTTGACCAGTCTCCAAACCAGTTCAAGACACACCTAAAAGAGAAAAGGCAGATTCTGAAAAACTCCTCTTATTTTTTATTGTGTTAAAAATATAAAATATCTGTATGTATTATGTTAACAGAAAATTAAGCTGTTTTGTACCTGTTGAAGAGAGCTGGAGATGTAGCTGCTCTATCTTTCAGGCCTTCAGAAGATGGGTTCATAGTGAACACCACATGGAGATTGCGGATGACTTGGCTGGTGAACCATTTATAAAGTTCTTCATGTGAATCCAACATCAGGCCCTCTTTCTGGGCACCTTCCTTACACTGAGTCATGAGTGTGGCATATTCATCTCCTTCAAACAGGCCAGGAACCTAAATTGAAAAGATACACATTATTTAGTCTGAGGCAGGAATTATGATTTTTCTTTGATATTTTTGCTGCATTTCTGTACCATATGAAATTTGCTGTAAAAACTACAGTATAGTGCTAACGTCAAGACAAGTGGCCCATTCAGAAATAAAGTGCATGGAAGTATAAGGACCCAGTTACAATCTGAAACCAGAGCCACTGGTCATTACAATTTGTGTCTTGACAGCTTATAGCATCCTTAGAACAATGTTATAGAACTGTGCTGCAAACTGCTTGCATACCCACATCTCTTCTTCTTAAAATCATTTTCCCACTAAGATGTAACTCAAATGCACACTGACACCCCTTCCCTGTTTTTTTAAATAAAAAAGATTAAAAGTCTAGCCTTCAATCAAGTTACCTCTCCGTTGGCCAAAAGAGTATTCATTCTCTCCAAAAATCCAGAGTCCAGTACATTTGATTCATCCATTATGAATGCTATCTTCTCATTCTTGCAGCCAGATCTCCTCAGTACTGTTCTCAGATCTTCATCAAAATCTTCCCCAGTGTACTTCCTATGTACCTATAAACATCAGTCACAGATTAAGATCTATGCTTTGTCTAGATTGCCAATTGGTTCAAGAAAGGGACAGCTGCTTAAAACTCTTCTGTTTAGTGTAATATACCAACCTTGATTTGGTAAACACTCAAACCATTCATCCAAGCCACAAATCGTGAGAGAGTAGTTTTTCCTGCTCCACTAACACCAATGAGAAGCAAGTGTCCCTGAGGCTGACGGAAAATTCTGAAAAGAGAGACTTCAGTTAAAGGAAGTGGTACTAACAGAGCAATCCTATGCACATTTAAGTCAGATGTCATGTCCTCTCTCTGCCAAAAATGCATAATATATTAGCATTTATGTTGTTCTTGCTGTATGCCTTCAAGTCATTTCTGACTTATGGTGACCCTAGAGCAGTGGTCCCCAAATGTTTTTGGGCGACATCTTTTCCTCTTGAGAACAACTCTAGCACCCCAACACATATTTCTGGATATTAGGTCTACTGATTGTGCAGCAGCCAGATGGCCAGTGGCATAAAACTCAGCTGCATCCCCTTTGCCACTGCATCCTCCTCTTCCTCCTCCACCTCTTATGCGTGAATACAGCAGTGGCAGCAGCCCAGGCCTACTCCTCCTTCTCACCTGTGCTAGCCTTTCAGCAAGAGGAGACTGGCTGCTCGGTTGCTGCTCCCAGAGTGACTGGGTGCAAAAGGAGCAGTATCGTAGCAGCTGGTTGAGCAGCCATCAAGAAGCCCCTTGCTCATTCCAGCTGTGCAGCAAAGGCAAGAGGAGAAGAGAGGCTTCTTGGTTGCTACTCAACCAGCTGCTCAGCTTCTGTTCCCTTTACACCCAGTCACCCTGGGAGCTGCAGCCAAGCAGCTGGTTGAGCAGCAACCAAGAAGCCTCTCACCTGTGCTGGCTTTGTGGCAAAGGCCAATGTGGGCAAGAGGCTTCTCGGTTACTGCTTGACTGGCTGCTTATTTGCTGCTCCCAAGTTGACTGGGTGCAAAGGGAGAAGCTTCTCTTCAGCAAGGAAGGACTCTCAATTCATCTTCGTCAGGGTGGAGAGGGCAGGCGCCAACACCCCACTTTTCTACCTGGCAAGGAAGGACACTCAGTCTGAGAGAGGCAAAGAACTCTTTTGAAGAATCAACCCTGTTCACCCCTCCTCCTTCCCCTAGATGTGCCTTCCCCACACAGATTCATGTTTTACGCCCTTGCACCCACAAACACTGTTCTACTACCTCTTCTTTTGACCTGTCTGACATAACAAAGCAGAGGCAGCAGTGCAGCTCCTACCTGCCAGCCAAGTCCCTGCAAAACTCACAAAGACTAAGCAGGATCCTAAAAATGAAAGCTTCTTTTTGTTGCCGCTTCTCTCCTGCCACCATCTGCTCTAACTCCTACTCTCCACTATGGTCTTTTAAGGCCACTGGTTCCCTTTGACATTCTTGCATACCAATACTTTGACTGATAACCTCTGTAATCCCCTTTTTCCTCACTAACCCCTTGCTGCATCCTTTCCTCTCACTCCCCCCTCCCGGGATATGTGTACCGGTCACTTTTGGAATCACTGCCCTAGAGTGAACCTATCAGGGGTTTTCCTGGCAACATTTGTTCAGTGGAGGTTTGTCACTGATATATATTTGAGCCTGAGTGTGATCTGCTCATGGTCTGAGCTAAACACTGAAACCATCACACTAGCTGTATTGGCATTTATAGAAGGGCGGTATAATTTAGAGTGTGCCAACTCCATGTAGTGGTTTGAGCATCAGACTACATCTCTGGAGACCAGGGTTCAAATCGAACTTGGCCATGAAAATCCACTTGGTAATCTTGGGCAAGTCACACTCTCTCCACCTGAGAGAAAGGCAAAAGGAAGCCGTCTCCGAACAAATCTTGCCAAGAGATTTGCCTTAGGGTTGTCATGAGTTGGAAACTACTTGAAGGCACACAACAAGTATAATTAGGCATCTTTCTGTAGCACTCAGTGCTAAGCTGCATCCCTTTTTAATATCAGACTGGCTTAGAAACATACATATATCAAGGTTTCTAAGAATACCCAGGAAAGCCAGTTTGCCGTACCTGTCAATTCGCAGGACATGATCCAAGACTTCATTGAATAAAACAAGTGGCACATCAAGTTCTTCTTCATAGAAAACCTTCAGTCTGGCTTTTACATAGTCTCTTAGCTCTTCCTGATCAACTGGGATATAATCCTAAAGGATAGTACAGATAAATATACACACACATATACATAACTAAAAAAAAAAGAGGGCGCTGTCTTTGCTTGTGGCAGCACCTTAAAATACACAGTATCATATCCTAAACACACAGTATTTCACCAGAACTACACTATTAATTAGGAGATGGTTAAGGAGCAGTTTAATGTCTGAGGTTGTCTCCATCTTAGTACCCAGAAACAGAATGAAAAAGTAACACAAAGAAAAAATAACATAAAGTAATAGAAGCAGTATACCTTAAAAACAATATACTATCCACATATTGGTACAACTGGAAAAAAACCTCCACAAAGTATAAATATGATTCATTTGAAGTAAATTTAGTAGATTATCCCAGATGTCTGCTTTTACCTTTGAAAGCCAATTGCTGTACAGAATAGGCCTGTTCATAGCTTTCTCTTTATCTATATTGGGAAAGTGTTTCAGTGCAACCATGTCAATGTTTTCATCAGTCCACCGCCTCTCTTCATCTTCTACAAGTCTAAATAAAAATAAGGCCTATTACTAGTAAGCTGATAATGTAAGATGAAAGCACATATTACAACAATAAGGGCAATCTCTGGGGATACAGTTCAGTATGTATCCAGCCATGATTTTGTAGGTATTTACTAAGTTAGCCAGCCATTGTATTCTAAACTAAGTAGCATGAAACCTCTGGAACTCATTTGGAAGAGATCTTTGTGTTGGAGGAGAGCCCCCAAAGCCACGACACCAACCTAAGATCTATAAATACTTCCATTAGTTTGAATTTGTTGGATTTGTTTCAGAATTCAGTTTCCCAAAAATAAGATAATCAAAAACAAACTTATACAAAATAAGCCATTGCATCTAGAAATATGAAAGTCTACATGTGAAGTATGTACTCTACTACAAGGCTGAGACCCAGCCTGATGTTATATCTGTGATTCAAGCAGATTTGATTACTGCTATGAAGTGGAATAACATATTTAAATATATGCAACCAACAAAGTTTGATCTACTATCGGTGAACAAATCAAAAACTAATTTATAATTGTTCTGCTTCATAAGCTACGTGAGATTTACCAGGAAAGGCTTTGAGGTCATACATTTAATCTACAGCATATTAAACTATGCTGTGTTAATCCAAAAGAATAAGAATTGTTATTGGAATTTCTTGGTACAATTAGAATATACAAGAGTTCTAATATGAATGTTTGGCTACTAGTATGCCAAAAAGTGCAGTCCAATAAAGAAAAACTTGCCTGGTTTCCAAGTGTTTCTTTCAAGCAAGTATCTGCAAGT
Organism: Sceloporus undulatus; assembly: GCF_019175285.1. Classification (NCBI taxonomy): domain Eukaryota; kingdom Metazoa; phylum Chordata; class Lepidosauria; order Squamata; family Phrynosomatidae; genus Sceloporus; species Sceloporus undulatus. The sequence continues at coordinate 361,738,854 of NC_056522.1, read as the reverse complement.
GTTTTTGAAAATGGGAGTTCATTCTATCCCCAAAGAATTTGAAAGCAAGTACTCTGTGCATGATTATAGATTACCTGTCTTGGAAGAGACGTAAGGCTTCATGTGCCCAAATTCTAATGAGGCCTTCCACAGGTAATGTTTCCAATGGTCTCAGAGCTTCAAAGATACCTCTCACCCACCGAGTCATTTCACGGGGTGAGTAAATATAGTGTGGCTGCGTGTCTTGAGTAAATCTTTCCTGTAAGGAAGACAACAAGAAGCTGTGAGTAAGCAGGTATCAATCTTTTAAATTACTCATTACGTATTCTATTAAAAACTGTGAAAGGCTTTCATAGCCCAGTTACCTGTGACATTGTGTAGAACTCAACCATAGCTGCAGTGAGAGGCTCTGCATATGTGCGGAGAGATGGAATAAGCCTCAGCATAGCACGATTGAAAGTGCCATAAATCTGAGTTAGGGAAGCTGGCCCAGGATAGTCCACATACACAACTGGAACATGGCGCAGGAATCTAGTAGGACACGTAAGACAATTTCTTGTTGAGCTCTCTATCATTTCATTTATTAGGTGAAATACATAGTTCTAAACACTGCAGGTACACTCTTAAATAGTAGTCTCTTCAAGTAAAGTAGCTGACAGAAAATAAATTTAACCCCTGGTCAATGTATCACTATCCTTAGGAGCCAGAGCTCTAAAAAATGAGAGCTTCCATTAGAATATGGGGGAGGGGCTGCATTTCTACATTCTCCATAACCTAATATGGCAATACTGTTTGAATGCCTCCTCATATCAAACTTGAAAAATAAATTTCAGAATCCCTAGTAAACATAAAGGAAGGATGGCTTTCTATATTAAATTCTCAGGTCAAACAAAGCCCATTTCTCCAATGCAATCATTCTGCAGTCCAAAAACAGAATTCAAGAACTACCAAAGAGATAGAACACCATCTTCTGTAGTATTCCATTCCATTCCTTTGGACAGAACATTAAGAGACCATTTTAAATGTAATTTCTAGCTGCTCAGTGAAGCACAGCATATGACTACAGACTGCTTGGTTCAACTTCTGAAGTTCCACACACAGAATATTAGAAAGGTTTGTTGTGACACTGCTATTTTAACTTTGTCATGTTCTTTTTATACCATCGTGAACCGCTTTGATTTCTTGCGAAAAATCAGAATATAAATAAATTGTTATTGTTGTTATTATTGATGTGTTACCGGAGTGAAAGAGGTTTCCTTCCAGGATCTGTAGGTGGGTTACATGCACCAACAAACTGAATTCTCTCAAGTTTCACCCAGGTTTGGTCTGAAGTACGGTAAAAGCCACCATGTTCTACCATCTGGAAAAGTAAGAGAGCTGGTTGCAAGGAAGTTTAACAATGGGAGAAAACTGAATTCTTAAATTCCAAATGTACTCACCTGCCTGATGAAGGATATGACTCTCTGTGTCCCATATTTGTCCATATCAGGTAAATTGATTTCATCACAGAAAAGCACAAGCCATTTTCCAAGCTGAACTGGAGCCAACACTACACCATTTGGTGTACGCCGGTATTCACAATAGTGATCAAATGTTTTCAGGAGAAGTTCTGGAGTAGTAGCACTGGAGAAATTCAGTCCAACCACCTAAAAAAATTGCAAGGACAAAATCAGGAGAGGAAAACAAGGCAAAATTTAGGAACTATTTTATTAGCACAACTTGATGGCTCTTGTGCAACCCTTTTTTAAAAAGGTAACCATTAGCAAAGCACACACTTTATAGGTACTTTGGAACTCTGGTTCCTGGTGCATCAATGCTGTGTTGTGTTCACATATATTTGGCCTACATTCATTCATTCATTCCCTAGTTACATCCTATTTAGACTACTGCAATGCACTTTATGTAGGGCTACTCTTGAAAACATTTTGGTTGCTATAGCTACTAACTGAGATGTTGTATTCTGTATAAATTGCAGCTGGTGTTTCTGTTCCAAATAAAAGAGCTGGTATTTTAAAGTCCTCAAGTGGCTTTGGGCCAAATACTGCAAGGACTGCCTGTGCCACAGACCTATCGGGTTATCAACATTGTCATATGTACTTCTGACTGCCTCCTCCTTCCTGAGGTGAAGAGACAGATGACCTGGGACATTCCCTCTGTTGTGGCACAAGACCAGTGTCTTGTTATTCCTTCTGGCCTCTAGCATGTTTTCATTTTAACTGATGGTTTTGTTAGGCCACTGAAGACTTTTTGGTGCCTGTTTCCCTTGATTTTACTTTGTGAATGTTATTGATGTTTCTTTGCTTTAATATTTTTATAAAACACTTTGGGAGGTGTATGTGTGAAAAATAATACGTAATGCTTTACACAGAACCAGGAACAAAATAGGTATACAATAGAAAAAATATTTACCTCCATGTCAGGCAAGGCTCTGAGTGCACTGAAGAGGGTCATGGTCTTTCCAGAACCTGGTGGACCACAGAGTACTAGTGGTTTGTGCTCTGCAAGCCAGGTGTATAACAGTGCTTCATGGCGGACAGTGTCTAGGGTTGGCACCACAACATCAGGAGCTGCAACTTTGTGAGTCTCAACTTCAATCTGTGGAACCTTTGACTGCCAGGGTATCCATTCACCAGTAATTGAGACCTGTGGGAAGAAACAGTGAGTTGCTACTATCTTGCTGTTGTCTCCAACTCCATACTACTTTCACACAGCCATTTTATGATTTAACTGCAACTGCAAAGGTGATTGCTAATGTTTTAATGAAATAACAAGGTGCTCCTAATAACTGTCAAAATTGCAGTTATTTTTAATTCAAGCACTCATTAAAATCAGCAGCTGGTATGTGGCATCTTAAGATGGCATTCTCTTCTGAGGCGGGGAAGGGGAAAGACACAAAGATGCCTACATGCATCATCTAAAAGCAACACAAATGCACTTTTCTATATGATACCTTCCTTTCTGTTTAAAGGGGAGTTAATAGACTTTAAAACATTTCTTTGTACCAAACTGAGAACTAAGGTTTATTCCTGCATACAGTTTTAAACAACTTCAAGAACCGAATCAGGTGAATGAACTTAGGACTTATGCATACAGTTCAACTTGCTTTTAACTGATGATAGCTCCAGAGTTAAACAACAAAGAATGAATGTAATTAAGTGTATATGTACACAAAATGTCTTGCGCTATGATGCTAGGTAGTTTTTATAGCATTTTTTTATTTAGGTACTACCATAAAGCTGGCTGATACATTAATGGCATTAAAAGCAGTATTACCAGAATGATGCCCTATGCTTTTACCTCATAATCAATTATAGGTATGTTTGGTGCACTAGGCAATGGCACAGTTGTGATTCTTCTGATATATTCACCCAGCTCTGCTCTCATTTTCAGACGGCTGTCCCCAGAGAATGACCACAGAATTGCATACACGAGGAATCGCTGGGAAAGATTAAAAACTCTTCAGTACAATTGCAAAATAAATGTAAAAAAAATCCTGTTCAAGAAGTAAATTAAGAAGCAAAACAGACTGCCCCCAAAGGGCAGATTAGGGCCACTCCAGAGCCGATTGCCCTGGAGCCACAGCATGCACACACCTTGGCCTCAATCTGCCCCACCACTGGCCCAAATAGGAGTGGAAAAGATCTGCTCCTATTTGGACTGGTAAAGGGTCGCCTTAGGCAGCCCCAGCACACCCCCAGGGCAGCTTCAAGCTGCTCCAGGGGTGTGCGGCATCAAAACCCCATGCCTCGGAGCAGCTTGAAGCTGCCTCCATCTGAATGGCTCTGGACATCCTGAGAGCATGCAGCATCAAAACATCACACCCCAAAGCTGCCTGGAAGCCAGCTTTTCTGGACCATCTGTTTGGCCCCAAAAATAACTAGCCAGATTAACAACTTCCAAAAGGTTTGTTTTTCAGCCTGGAAAAATGGGAATTACCTGGATGTAGCGTTCAAGCTGATCTATCTGCATAGGGAAATCTGGATGGTTGGCATTGTACTGTGCTACATTCCGGCATGCCTGATGCAGCATGGAGAAGAGAGAGCCAAGGCAGCGCAAGCGTGTGAGATCCATAATGTGCTCCAGCTTGAAAGCATGTTCAAGTGCCTTTGTCACCAGCCCATTAGAGGTGAAGTATGGCTGCATGATTGTTGCTGCATCTCTCTGAATCTGTTGATAAAGCATTTCATTACCATTACAGCCTATTATTACCATACTGTTAGGCAGAGCTGAAATCTTTACAATCTAATAAGGTAAAGTACAGTGGGGAGGAAGAGGGAGAAAATCAATTCAATTCTTCTCTGGGTTACTATAATCTTAATTATACCTGCAACATTGGAGAAGCAGTTTCTTCCCCCTCATCTTCCTTGCCCTTTCTCCTGCGCTGTGCTTCCTCTTCCCCTTCATCCAGAGGGATGCTCCTCAGTCTGGCCAGGAAGTTATTGAAAATCATGTCAGTGCTTAGTACATCTTCACTGAACCAAACCATGCCACATCTTGACACTGTGGCCAGAGTAGCATATTTCAAATCTTGAACTTCAAACATGATGCGCACCTATGGGAAAAGCATAATGTTGACATTTGAGAACCTCCTTTTTTGAACCACAGAGCACCTGACATTTGCTGAAAATCCCTTCCTTCAACTAACCCTACTGACTAAAATGGTGAAGGGCCTGGAAACCATGCCCTATGAGGAACAACTTAGGGAGCTGGGGATGTTTAGCCTGGAGAAGAGATGGTTAAGAGGTGATATGATAACCCTGTTTAAATATTTGAAGGGATGTCATACTGAGGAGAGAGCAAGCTTGTTTTCTGCTGCTCCAGAGACTAGGACCCGGAGCAATGGATGCAAGCTCTAGGAAAAGAGATTCCACTTCAACATTAGGAGTAACTTCCTGACAGTAAGGGCTGTTCGACAGTGGAACAAACTCCCTTGGAGTATAGTGGAGTCTCCTTCCTTAGAGGTCTTCAAACAGAGGCTGGATGGCCATCTGCCGGGGATGCTTTGATTGTGATTTCCTGCATGGCAGGGGGTTGGACTGGATGGCCCTTGCGGTCTCTTCCAACTCTACGATTCTATGATCTATGATTCTACGTACTGTTAAAAATATTCTAATCAGAATGTAAGAAAATCAGACCTCAAAGTAGGAATTCATAGCTAGACATTCAGGCAAGACAGTGGGCCCGAACAGACAGCCAAAATAAAGCTGCTTTGAGTCACTTTGGAGACACGCATTTAAATGATGCAAGCGTCCTAAGAGGCCAGAAGCCGTGCCAAAGCCACTCTTCAGTCCTAAGAACCAGAGTGCAGTTTTGGCAGCTTTATTTTGGCCTGTCTGTTCAGGCCCAGTATTTACTAATTTAAAATGACCACACAAGATCATGAAGAAAGGATCTATCCACACTATATCAGTTGGAAATCCTACCTTGGCATTGATTTCCAGGTCACAATCACATAAGGTCACTTCAAAAGTACTAATCTTTATTCAATTGAATTCAACCAACTCAAAAGTAACACTGGTGGTGCCTTATTCCTGTTATATGCCTGTAAAAACAAGCAGTTAAGTCTTACATTTGGAGGAAGACTCAGACGTTCTCCGTTTGGCAGGGTCAGCAGTTTGTTGTCATCCAGAACGGAGTTCAAGTTCTCAACCCACTCAGGATCCACATCTCCGTCAAAGATGATCCACTGCCTTTTGTGCAGTTCTCCTCTCACATTATCTATAATCCTAGACAAGAGAACAAAGTTGCACCGAGTGAGAGAATGTTCAAACAGTTTCTCTGCCTGAAGAATCTTTGCGCTTTGCAGTTTAATTCACCTTACTTATTTCCACACACTCACTTTCTCAAGACATGTGTAAACAATCCATCTGTCCACTCTCTGGTGTTAGGATCCAAGGTGCCATAGAGATGGTCTTTACTGATTGCTTTGGGATCAATGATATGTGCAACACCTTCCACGCCCTCCAGTCTCTCCAGTGCTTTCAGAAGCACTCTCCATGCCATGCTCTTTCCACTCCCAGAAGGGCCAACCATCATCAAGCCATGGTTGATCTGGGTAATCTGGTAGAGCTGAAGAACCTACAAAGGAGGAAAAAATCCAGACTGTTACATGCCTTAATCCAGAATGATAGCTGCTAGAGCAATCTTTTTTAGATTTCTAGATGGCTATCTGTAGCCAAAACTCATTTGTTATTGTGCTATTTGCTAACTGAGAGAGATGTTGTGACCTACCTTCTCAACCCACATGCTGCCAATGTCTTCTCCATCACCATATGTTAGGTACATTTCCTGACAAACCTTCTTGAGTTCTTCCCTCAGGGCAGTCATTTCGCCACGGTGATACTGAATGCCAGGGAACACATCAGACAAGAGACTGAAAAGCAATGGTATGTCTTCTGCAACCAGTTTGGGTACCATTGTCTCACAGACACTTTGGATCAGGATCTGTAAGGGAAAAAAGCAAACAAATTTAGATTGTTACACAGAGTGAGAAACAAGACAATTGCCCAGTGCAGCTGTGACATGTTTCAACAGTGAAATCATCCTTCTGAGTGCAATGTCAAACTGAGACTCTGTCTCAGCAACTCTTAAGGTAAGATACATAAGGTATCATACTGTTACTGTTTAGAAGATCTAAGAATCTTAGAATCATAGAGCTTAATTATGCTGTGTTGAATATGTGAATTTTTCCAGATTGTGAGTACAGTGGCCCTTGCTATCTGCTGGAGTTTAGTTCTAGGATCCACTGCAGATATGAAAATCTGTGGATGCTCAAATCTCATTATATAAAATGACATATTAAAATGGTATCCCTTATATAAAATGTCAAAATCAACCAAGGATTTCTCTTTGGAGATAAGCTGTGGACTGTTGAAGTCATGGATGCAGAAACAATGGATATGGAAGACTGACTGTAATGCTTTTTAAAAGCCAGCAGCATTTTGACTTTGTAAGTTTCAGTTTCTTCTTCGACAGCTTTCAACTAGATTCCTAACAGAGTATATAATTAAAAGTTAATTCTAGCTAAAAGCAACATTTACAGCATTATTGGTTTTATGAGCATGAATAATGAATACTGTACAGTAAAATACCAGGTTAACAAAAAAATCTCTTATGTCCCTTCAGTCCTTAAGGGTCTGCTTATGTTACTTATTTATTCAATTACCCCACATACAACCTATGTTATACCTCCTGCTCTGGTAAATTCTCAGCAATTTCTCCTTCATCAACAACTTCACCACGCTCTTCCTTTTCTCGTTTTATCCTTTGAATCCTTTCCCTCTTCACGTTGCCTGCACTGATCAGTACGCTCTTCAGTGCTCTCAAGCCAAAGTCATAATGGCTTTGAGAGGAGAGCTGCTCATCACATAACCTAAGGAGCCAAAGACAGAACCTGTCAGATATATCTTTAAGTAAAAAGAGTCATGCCGAATCATAGAATAATACAGTTGGAAGAGACCACAAGAACCATCCCAGTCCAACCCCCCTGCCACGCAGGAACTCTCAATCAAAGCATCCCCACCAGATGGCCATGCAAAGAAGGAGATTCCACTACATTCTGAAGGAAGTTAGTTTGGGATTTGGTTCTACATTAATTGTTTTAATGTTGCATACTTCAAAGTATAACAGTTGCTTTGCTGAATAGGCCAAACCCAAGAGTGTTTAACTGTCCTTAAAGAGCGAGTTCACTAACACAGAGCCAGCAGCAGTCAATACTAGGAGCAATTGATGATTTGGGATTCATAACTATAGTAGAGCCAGCCGCTAGGACTACTCAGAGATGACTTCACCAAGCTCTAAGGGTAAATCTTGCTACACACTTCTCTCAGCAGTGCTCCTTACTTGAAGAACGGGACAATCTTGTTGGCAAGCACTTCAGCTGTACGAAATCCCTGGGAATACAGCATAACCTGGGCAATCAGCTGACGATCAGGCTTTGTCATGGCCAAGCTACGGAACAGTTTCTTCAAGTTGTCTGGAAGATTAGACCTGCCAGCGTAGCCAGGGTTCATTGTGATGAAGATTGCCATGTCTGGACTCACTTTCACTTGCTTGTTCAGCAACTCACAGGTAATGGTGGTGGCAGCTAAAAGGGAATAGTAATCCGTTAGTTGAAATGAATCTGCTTTCATGATCAAGCATAAGAAGGAAGTCAGCTAGTCTGTAAAAATCTGCTACAGGATATCATGAAGAACTGCTGCTAGCACAGACAGTACTAGGCTAAATAAACCACTGGCTTAATTCTGTTTACAGCAGTTAGATATTTGTTTATCTTACCTTGGTTCATTTCTCCTGTCTCATCTGTTCGTGTTAAAGGGGGGGGGGGGAAACCACACAAAGTGCTTACCTATGGTCATTTTTTACATTTACTTCAATAAACTCTTAGCAGACAATTTGCAAAAACAAAAGATGGCTTCATACACAACAGTGTTAGCCTACAACATGGAATTATTCTTCTTGTCATGAAACTTTTTAATCTTCTCCCAAGTCTGAAAAGGTAAGAATCTGCTCTGTCTAATCTATGCACCTCTTTAAGCACTGGACAAGAAAATGACTCACTCAATTCAAGCTACTGTTCCATACTATTTCAAAAGTATTTATAATAAAAACCAATTATATTGAATTTCAAAATCAGCAACACACTGGCCAACATTTTACAGATATGTTGCATAGAGGGTAGGACAGAGACAGCAAACATGAACCAAAAGGGTTTCTTGTTTCAAAAGTTGTGTGTGAGAAGCTGCACAAGAATAGTTTGCCACGGTATCCAAAAATTCATACCTTTGTCATAATTTGGATTTGAATGTTCTCGCAAAGCTTCTTGAATGCACTGGACCTGCTGAGAAACAGCAGAAAGCATTCGCTCCTCAAGCCTGTTGAATTCATCAAAGCAACCCCAGGCACCCACTTGGCAGAGACCAACAAAGATGCGACCCATTGCCTAAAAGAAAAGAGGGGAAAAAACATGGAAAAGTTTCTTTATGTATACTGAGCATCACCAGGGTATTACATAACAATACATGAGGCACTTGTAAGATGCGGTTGAATTTCTGTTTTTAAAATAATTTTACTGGTCAAATATTTGATGAAATACTAACAGACATTTGGAATTTCTTCTCTTGCACTAAAATTTAGTACTCACCATTGAAACAATTTATATGACTTGTTGGATGCACAAACACTTGACACATCTAAGCTGTTTCCAACTAGTATAATTATCCCACATGGCACCTTACCTGGAAATCAAATGTTTCATCACAGTTGAAAACAAGAACAAATCGTCCAAGCTGATGTCCAAGAGCCTTAACAGATTCTGTTTTACCAGTTCCAGCAGGCCCTATTTATATATAAAGATATGAAGAAGGAAGCATATGTAACACCATTACAACAATTGACTGAGCAACATCACTCCATCTTATTTGTTGTTGTGTGTCTTCAAGTCATTTCCGACTTACGGCAATCCTATCATGGATTTTCTTGCAAAGTTTTTTCAAAGGGGGTTTGCCACTGCCATCCTAACACTGAGAGTGTGTGACTTGTCCAAGGTAACCCAGTGGGTTTACATGGCTGAATCCTAGTCCAACGCTCAAGCCATTATACCATGCTGTTCACGCCAATATTCCTATAGTCACTCTTAACATTCATTAACATTTTATAAAAAACATTTTGTTTAGTATTACTGATAACGAACAGCCTTTTGAGGGTGAACTGAGATTAGTATGTTTTTGCATATGCTAAACTCAGTGTGAAGTTTACTTAATCAAATTCCACTTCTCTAATACTCGAATCCTAAGACTTTGCACATAATATTTACAGGTGGTACTCTGGCAGTGTTTTGGAACTGGAGACAGCTGTTTTATTTTAGGAAGTGTGCCTCAAACTAGACCCCAGGGCCCTTCTTGTAAAGTTAATAATGTGTGTGCTGTGTATTATAAAAATTAACTCTGCCATCCTAATACCATTACTCCCTGTTTATATCCTTAAAAGATTTCTTGACTGACAGGGTGCAGACAACCTACCAAATGGAGATCCTCCCAGCCTGGCCTCCAAAGCTTGTGTCATCGTCAAGTAACAGCGATCAGTAAGAGGAGTCTGCACCAGTTTATCTTGAACACCAAGATATTCGAACCCATAGTTGAATTTTGCATTTGCCATCTGAATGGACAGTTGCTGCAAGACATCTGTCTGCTTCGGGTCAAAGTAGAACCTCATCTGGCTCAGCCAATCAAAGGCTTTGGAATTGTCAATTTTGCTTTTGATCAGTGATCGTGTAACATCTCTCTGGTGCACCAACTCAGTGATCTTTTAAAAAGAAGAAGAAGAGATTAAGTATTTCAGTATTGGTAGCTGAAGCATCCAAATTTAATCATTTCAAAAGACATAGTATTTTTCATAATTCAAATAAATTACAAATAAATTGGATATCTGATACCGAAAAGGTGGGCTGAGAGCTATGGCTTACCAGGTGTTCCAGTTTTCTTCTGCGGAGAGGGGGCTGCTCCATCAAGACAGAGTCCGCAAGCACATTCAGAGTGACTTCAACATTAGTTAGCACAGACTGCAGAGGAGTACTATCACCACCACCACCCATGCCATTCAAAGCAGATTCCACATTTTCTGACCAGGCAATCTGGGCTGAAAGGACAACAAGCTGGGCCTAAAGAATTTAAAAAAGAAAAGGGAAAAAAAAGCATTGGTCTTCATCATATGCTTCTCCTTCCCTCCTGTAATACACAACATATTGGGTAATGTCTTTCAAAGAAAACCAAACAATACCTGATACTTGTCAATCCAGGAGATGTAGGTTCCTGGGTCAATTGAGGTTGCTTTGCCAAAGATTTCCACCTCAGTTACAGACTCAGCAAGCAGTTTGGCAAGTGTGACTCTCATTTCCTTTTCTACAAGTGTGAGCCACTCGTTGATCTTGGGATGCTCAGTGATTGACACAGGAGTCTTGAACAGCACCTGCAAGGAATCAGGCATATTTTTGTATGTTGGTTTGTTTTTATAAAAGTGATCCCTTCATATGTCATATGATCCAGACATCCCCACACACACCTCTTCTCCCTCTCGTGAAGATATTCCCAGGACAACAGAGCTGTCTTCATTGAGGATGATACTTGACACTCCAGCAAACATTTTCTTGAAGTGTTTCTGCAATTTAGCTACATTCTTGCTGTTCCCTATGATTTCGAGCAAGTCTTCATCACCAACAAAGTAAAACCTATAAATTAAATTCAAAGTTGTTAATAGACTACAAGTAATAGTACACACAAAAAGTGACACACCTATATTATGTCAACACACCCAGGATTTTTCTATATAAATATGTCATGTGTAGAATTAGTAAACTGACACTATTCTTTATACAGTGGGCCCTTGGTATCCACTTGGGTTGGTTCCACGACCATGGATACCAAAATCTGTGGATGCTCAGGTTCCTTTCAATATAATGGCATAGTAAAATGGTGCCCCTTATATAAAAGGGCAAAATCAAAGTTTAGTCTATGGAAATTTATATATTTTAAAGTATTTTCAAGCCATGGATGCTTGAATCCGTGGATCAAAAACCTGTGGATAAGGAGAGTTTGCTGTACTGTAGTTGAAAGTTGAAAAGGCTGCTAATTTAACAACAATGAAGTATTATGTCAAGTAGCAAAATATCTCAAAGCTGAAATATCTGAAACAAAGCTATGCTATGTTTCAGAATCCAGATATAATACATCTGCAGTTTAACACACTGAACATATTTACAAAACTCAAATTATAATTTAGTGGCAATACTCAAACTTCTTATAAATGTTAATTTCTGTTCAAACTTATTTCCAAAGCCAAATTCTACAAAATGGCTTTTAAAATCTGGTCTAATATACAAGACTAGAACACAGAGCAGATTGGATTAAAGTTTTTACCGAGGGAAAGAAGCTCTTTCTCTCTCCAAGTACTCTCCCAAAGCCTTCTGGATTTTTCCAAGCAAGTCTGCTAATCTCTCCAGTGATCTCTGTACACCCTGAATATTCAAAACATCCATGACCAGGGGTGATTTGGACACTTTTTTCATGAGGGCCAGAAACTCCGTACTTATGCTGTAAGGTCAAGAGGAGAGAATATTGAAACAAATGAAGAGACCCACTACAAGTCATGGACACTCTCATGTGCAAAAGATTAAGGAAATAGGCATACTCAGCTTCTTCATGCCAAATGTTAAGTTAACATACAAGTTGCGTTGATTATCACATTTATATTCGAAACTAATTCTGAGATGAGAACATTACCTTTGGAACCGCTGAGTTTCAACTGGCAGCAGATGCTTGATATCAGCACTTCCAGTGAAGATGCCTTCCAAGTAAACCCAGCGCCTCTGGACATCTATCCAGACATCAAAGAGTGCCATGATACGATTCAGTTTGTCTTCCCAGCTAAGGGCATCTTCTTCAAACACCTAGCAATAAATAAACATCTTAAATGTATGTAGTAAATGTACTTTTTTTCATCTTGCTAGATGTTTGTTAACATAAATATTTAATTATATATTAGTATTTGTTTAAAAATTTATATCATTTATTTCCACAACAGACCTCAAGGGGGCTCACAAGTTACATTATAAAAAAACAACAACCAGATGAATAAATACAGAGAATGCAAATAGTAAAGAAAATTTGATGTGACAGCACAGAGTAGTTTAACACAATTCAAAAACAAAGCTTTAAAACAATTCAGAGGCCAAAAGCCTTCTTTTAAAAGGGTAGTTTTAAGCAACCTGTCATGAGACCATTATAGAGCAATTTAAGGCAAGTCTTCCTTTAGAGCAGCCTTTCTCAAATAGTGTGGCGGGCCCCCCAGGGGGGGTGCGAGGCTCCATAAAGGGGGGCGCAAGGCTCTTATGCAGAGGTGTACTTATAACAATTTTATAGACAAATGATACTATTTACAGTTGCGCGGGGGGCGTGAAATGTTTTCTTCTTCCTAGGGGGGGGGGGCATGACAGAAAATAATTGAGAAGCACTGCTTTAGAGGAAGTCTCCGAAAACCTGGGCAAACCTACTGAAAAGAAGAGCTGCTCAGTGGTTCCAGCCTATACTTCTGGAGACCTTGGGAGGCAGAGGAGGGCCTGTGCAGCTAGGCAGGTTTGCATGACTGTATTCAGTGACTGTTATCTTAACATGCTTTTGGTTTGAACCTCAACTGAAGTATATGTGTTCATATAGTCAAATATGGCAAGACAAACAAAAAGTAAAATTGCAAAAGCAAAAGATGCCTTTTGCCTTTACCTTGTAGTATGGAGAGAGCTTCATGGCAGAAACACTGTTGATATGCTCTTTGACTTTGTTGAAAAGATCATCCCAACCACGGATCAAACGACATTTGTTCTGGTAGTTAACCAAGTCCAGCTCATAGGTATTCCAGACTTCTCGTATCTTTAAAACACAAAAATGAAATAATGGTGAAAATGTGTGTTATGCTATATTAGAGGACAAAACCAGTGAGGCTCATGGAGCCTCAGCAAAAAGCCAAGCAAATAACATAATGTGTTCACACAGCAAGTAATACTGTTAATATACAAACCTTTAACCTTATACACTGTAAGTTCCATTTACCAGTTCTACAATGATTTTACTGCATGGTAGCTAAGATACATGGAACTTTACTTTTAGAATAAGACCCACACTTTAACTGAGAGCTAGGCAAATGATTTTCTAAGAATCTGATTCAGGAACGTCACTAAGAAACAGAATGAAAATCCTCAAACTATCTTAAGTATTTCAAGACAGTATTTACCTGCTTCAAGAACTCTTCCAAAGCCATCTCTCCCTGTGCCACAAGTAGTACATCTTTCACAATCAGTTCATTCTTCTGCAAGTCGACGTCCCAAATTTGCCCCAGAGTTAATTCAGAAACCACCCAATTTACATGCAGCCTCTTCATTAGTTGCTTCCAGTGACGATCTTTAAGAGCCTCTGACTTCAGTTCAATCACCAACATGTTTATCTGAAAGAGAAAAATAATGGAATAAATAAAACTGACTTGTTGGGCAGTAATGTACTATTATACCAAATGCTTTTCAAAAGCAAGCTTACCTTCATATAACCTTTCAGAAGTCTCTGAACGTACTCGTAAGAGGCATATTGCCGTAAGCGTGCAGGAAAATTTTTCAGTTGGTTTAGTAAGCCATCTAAACTTTGCCGAAGCTGTCAAAACAAGAAACATTGGAAAACTGTTACTAATTTGTATCAAGGAGAGATTAATACATTTTAAAGATTGTTCTTTACAAGTATTCCTCACTGCTAGCCAGGAATATTGTCAAATAGCCACCTTGTTCTCATTTCCACAATGTTAAGAAACCAGTTATATTCCTATTCCTAACTTATACCTTATGGTGTTTTTCAGTATCATCCACAGACTCCAAACACACTTATTTCTTCAGCCTGGGTTCATTGAACAGCCTTATATGCTAGCATTATACACACCTCTTTTTAAAATAAGATAACCTTACCTCTCTGCCTATCATTTCATATTTCTTTGTATACTTCTCAGTGTGTTACATATTATTAGGTTTTCTTGTTTCATAAAAAAAACCCACCAAAAAACCCCCCACCCTGCTCAAAAGCCCCCCCCGCCCCATCTACAAACTCCCTGAGAACAGCAGATTAATTATCAGAGATCTATGGTACAAACTAATGAAGTAGACATAATATTTCAAGAATAGCACAGAAAAGTACTGTACTTTACTGGTGAAACAATATTTAGCTTTGTTCCTATAAGGATAAACATACTTAAAGAATTCCATGGAAGATGAAGACCATTTAGATTAAAACATCTATACTCTTTCCCCCTCTGATTATGTTCCTTAGTATATACAACTGAAGTAGTACCTTGCGAGGTTGTACTGAAACCCAAGGTTGTTCCTTCATTTGATCAATCTGTTCCCAGACCTTGGAAAGCTCAGACCAAACACCTTTAAGATCTTGCAGCTCTTCTAAAGCAACCTACAATGCAAGATACCATTAAAGTAAGAATACAGATATACACACTGACAAAGAAATGTAGCAATTTTTAAAGGATGAGTGTAGTAGCTGAACAGATTGATTTTCCATTTATGGTCTCCAGATACAGAATTCTATCGCCGAAACATGTGAAGTTTGTACCTGTACACGTTCTTCACTACCACTGAGAAGTCCTGTATCTGTAAGTTCCAAAGCTTCCTTGGCTTTTGCACATTTCTCCCGGTCATCTTTCAGCCTTCCAAATTTTCCTTCATAGATGGTAAGTGCTTGGAGAGCCTCCTCTGGACGTAGATTGCCCTTAAGAAAGCATACATAAAATTTTACTACGATTATGTAATCTGGAACTGTGTATACAAAAATTTATATGGTTAGCATGCCACTACCTTAGGTGTTTTGAGAAAGAAATGCAGGGGAATGTTCTATTTTCAGCCTTTTGAAAAATAGATGTCTTATTTTCAGGCTTTTCTGATTAATCAGAAAGTCTGGCAATATGCATGTTTCCAGGCTGTGTAGTCAGTCCTTAGTTTTTTGGTTTGGTTTTGTGGAGATCATGCATGGGAGCGCTGGTGAAACACACACCCAAAATTTTTAGGATGTAGCATTTGGTCTTTAATTGGCTGCAGCTTGAGTAAGCAGGATTATAACTGCAGTATCTCCCATAGAACATGCTAAGAAATTAAACAGCAGTGTGCATATGTGTGAGACAGAGTGAGCGAGTGTGTTTCAGGTGTGAAAACTTACTGTCACAGGCTTTGTTTTCTCCCAGTCTGTCAATAGGTCAACTGTGCGGGTCTCAACTGCACGGTCCTCTTGGACAATCTTCATCTGCAGGTTTGCTACTTGTTGCTGAATAGCAGAATCCTTTCGACGCATAATGTCATTGAAAGCACCCCATTCTCCTTCAATGTTATCAATGTACAACCAAGATGAAGGAAACTGGAACCTCTGCTTTTCAAGCAAGCGCTGGCCATTACGGTATAGCTACAGACAATAAAAAGGCAGGATTATGCCAGAGGAAGGTAGGTTAGAAGTCACATTTTCAGTTATTAACCCAATGCAGAGAATTTAGTCATATACAGTCTGAGATGAAAGGGTATTTAATTCTGAAGAATCACCTGAATAACTTATGAGTAGTGTTTGTATCTCAAATGGGTGTAGATAGCAAAGGATCAGGTAATATCTTTATTATAAAGCTTTTCAGCTGAAATCTGTGGCTTAAGCTCATCACAGAAAGCTCACCTCAACTTGTTTTTCAAACTGCTTGATTTTGCGTTTCAATGACTGTACGTATGTGATGAACGTTACTGCATCAGATGTGCTAGCTGTATCCACTGAATGCTGCTCCAGCTCTTGTCGTGACTGTGAATAATTGAATAGAACATTTTTTAGATTTGAGAAGAAAAGTAAAAAGAGAACTTATGATAAAGGCATTTCCAAAACAAATGGAAACATATTTTAGAATCACTTATCCGTAAGGGAAAACAAGTCTTTAAGAAAATGTCAATTCTATACAATTCATTAAAAAAAAAAAATTCATTAAAAAAAACAAAAACAAAATAATCAAATTTTCTCATATAACTAAGTTGTGTCCAATAAATTATCTATAACATTTTTGTACTTCCTAAGATAACTGAGATTTCTCCAAAAACATAAATTCTTCAAACTCACTAACTCTTATTTAAATTATGAAAAAGACGCTATGATTCAAGTGATTAATTACAAATATTTATATTGTCATTTGAAATCAACAGATCTGATATTGCTACTATTCAAAAATTAATTTTATCTTTCTTTTATTCATCATATAAAGCAACGTGTATTTCTCCCTTTTTCTCTGTTTGAATATAATCTTTCCATAAATCCCATTCCTTATAGAAATCATTTAATGAGCCTTTTTTCAGCAAAGTAGTCAGCTTATTCATCTCATACAAGTCCATTACTTTCAGTCTCCACTCCTCCACTGTCGGTATTTCTTCTTCCATTGTTTTGCAAATATAATCCTTGTTGCCACAATTGTGTGAAACATTAATTTCTCTTTTTTATTTTCCAATTTTAAGTTATCAGTTATATTCAAGAGATACATCTTGTGATCCATTCGTTCCGTAAATTTGAATATTTTTTTCATCTCAATATGAATATTTTTCCAAAATATTTTAGATTTTTGACAATTCCACCAACAATGCAGGTTAAGTGCCGACTTCTTTTTGACATTTACAACACATGATTTTATTGTTCTTAAACATTTTTGATAACTTGTATGGTGTTAAATACCCCTATATAAATATTATAGAGGTTTTCTCTCAAAACCCCATTTAATGTTAAATTTATTCTTTTTTTCCAAAGTCTCTCCCATTGTTCCAATTGAATAGATTCAATTAAGTTTTTTGGCCAATTTACCACACACTCTTTAACAGTTTCCTCCTCTATCTCGAATATGATTATTAATTTATATAATTTTGATATTTGTTTCTTAGGGTCTTTTATGATATTTTCCAATTCTAATTCTGCTGGTCCAATTCCATTAATTTTATTATCCATGTCAAATCTCGCTTTTAGTTGTCTATAGGCAAACCAATTACTATACAAGAATAGCCTTCACTTAATAATTCCTCTTGTGATTTCATTATCCTCCTACCTTGGTATAATTTCGTTATATCCGCATATGTTATCCAGCCATCTTCCCCTAGCACCTCTCTTGTGAACATAGCTTCATTAGTAGATACCCAGGGATTTTTGAACACCATCTTGTTTTGAATTTTCTAATAAAATGATTATTAAAGTTACAGTCGAGTTTAGTTTTTCATAAAACAGGTATCCATGTAGTCCGAATTTTAAGTCTGCTCTTTCTAAATTTAGGTTAATTGTTGGTAATAATGGGGAGATTTTGAAGAAAAAAAAACTTTAGTAGAACTGACATCTTTATTGTGGCTATCTTACCCATCCATGAAATATTTAAATTTTTCCATCAATCCAAATCTTTTTAAATATCCTTCCAAATTTTCTCATAATTGTTACCAAAAAGTTCTATATTTTTTGTTGAGATAGTGATGCCCAAATATTTCACTGTTTTTTTCCCAACTTGGAATCCCATTTTTTCTTTCAATATTTCCATTCCCGGTTTAGTCAAATTTGTAGTCAGCATAGTTGTTTTTTCTTTATTAATCTGGTATCCTACTTTCCCAAACTTCCTTAAAGATTTCATCATATGTTCACTACTCTCAACTGGGTTGGTTATTGTCAGGATGAGGTCATCCGCGTATACTCTTAATTTATATTCTTCTCTCTTCAATTTAAATCCTTCTATCAAATGATTATCTCTAATAATATTCAATAATATTTTCTATGTCAATATAAAGAAAAGTGGTGACAGGGGACAACCCTATCTCACCCCTTTATGTATTATGTTTTCTCTCCATTCACCAAAATATACACTTCTTGTTTTCTGTAGATTGTTTCAATCAATTTCTGAAAATTCTCCCCACCTCTATTTTTCTCAACACCCCAAACATGAACTCCCAATTTATGTTATCAAAGGCTTTCTCCATGTCTATGAAAATCATTGCCAATTTTTTATCTATTCTCTTTTCATGAATTTCTATCAAATGTAATAAATGTCTAATGTTATCTTTTATCATTCTATTTGGGAGAAAGCCACATTGATCTGTTAAAATCCAATTTTTTTCATATCTTTTAAAATCTTTTTGCCAATATAAAAACAAATAATTTATAGTCTGAATTGAGAGGCGAAATTGGTCTGTAATTTTTGGATCTGTTGAATCTTTTCCCCCTTTTGGTATCAATATTATATTCGATTGAGTCCATGTTTGGGGTATTTCACCAATCATGATTTCATTCATCGTTAGTAATAAGGGGCCGATGTTTTTCACACGATTGATGAAACTCATTTGAGAACCCATTGGGAGTGGGGTTTTTCCCTGTTTTAATTTTTAATATAGCTTCTGATAACTCTTGTAATTATTCAAAGATTCTGTTTGTTCTTTGGTAAATTTCCTTATTTTTTTTTGCAAATTCAAATATTAAATTATCTTTGAATTTTTAATTCTTGAATCTTTGAAAGGTTCTGTGTAATATGTTAAAATTATCTTCTTAATTTTATTCTGACTTGTTACTAATTTCCCAGCTTCTCTAATTGACGTTTTTCTTTTTTAAACTAAATTTCCCCCAGATTTGCTGATTCAAAATATTTGTTTAACAATTTTCATTTTTCTCTATTTTTTCTATCATTAAAATTGAAATTTGTTTTTGTCAAAATATCTCTTGTAAAAATTGATTTTTTGGTTCTTTCTTTACTTCGTTCTTTTTCTCAAATTCTTTATTGTTTAATTTCTCATCTCTTTTTTCTTTATCTCTGAAGATTTTTTAATTAGTCATCCCCTTATTACTGCTTTAAAAGCATCCCACACTATTTGCACTGATGTACCCTTGTTTAAATTATCCTTAAAATAATTGTCAATATTTGAATTCAATTCTGCAACCAATTTTTCATCTTTCAATAACTTTGAAGTTTACATCCTATGTTCAAATCAAGTTGTACTGGATTGTGGTCAGACCAAACTTTAGGCAATGTTTTTATTTTGTGAATTCTTGAACTTAGATGAAGTGAAATATGATTATGTCTATTCTAGACCAAGTTTTATGGGGGTTAGAAAAAAAATATAATCTGTATTATTGCCATATTTTAATCTCCAAGCATCAATAGATTTGTTAAATTAAAGAATTTACCTTGTGCACTTTAAAGCTTTTTTTCTGACAGTCTATCCAATTTTGGGTGTATAAGCCGATTCCAATCACCTAACATAATTAGGGAATCACATTCTAATTGAGTAAGTTTTCCCTTTAGCTTTTTGTAAAATTTACCTTTATTCTCTAAAGGTCTATATACTCCTAACAACAAAATCTTTTGGCTTTTATGTGTTAATTCTATTATGATGTAGTGTCCATCATTATCATTGTAAATTTCTTTCACTTCATATTTTAAATTAACATATAGTACCACTCCTTTTTTTTCTGAATTTAGAAACAGATATGAAATCATTTCCTAATTTAAGACATCTCAGATGTCTTTTACCTTCGTCTTTTATTCTCATCTCTTGGAGACATATAACATCCAATTTTAATCTCTGCAAATAATGAATCCCCCCCTTTTCTGTTGTGTGTTCATTCCCTGGACATTTCGGGTTAAGAATTTTAAGTATTCAGCCATTACCAAAATGTGTCTCTTGAAAATTAAAAAAACTCTCCTTTATTTTAAAATTATATTGCAAATTTATTTATTAAATAAAATTTTAGACTTTATTAAGATTTCATTCAAATTGTGGTAAAAACGGCCTTTAATCCTCAGTCTCTTCTTCCTCTTTATCTTCTTGTTCCTCTCTTCTTATTCTTCTTTCTTCCTGTATCAGTTACTGATAATCTAAATCTAGAGTGGACAGTTCTTCTGAGTTTTGATTTATACCATCTTCACTGAGTGAGTCTTCATCATTTCTTTGCAAATTTATTAATAAATTTCCTGCTGAGGCACCCCAGTATTTTCTTACATATTCCTCATTCCCTTTAAGTTGTTTTCCTTTGTTGTTGTTGTCTGCTGTTTTGTTCTTTCTTGTAGTTTGACTCAAGAATTTCTTTGCCTGTTCAGGGGAAGTAATTTTTACTCATTTTCCCCCCACCAGAAGGTCAAACATACTGGTAGTTCCCAGCGGTATGAGATAGCTTCCTTACGTAAGAAAGTGGTTAGTCCAATATATTCTTTTCTCTTACGTCGAATTCTCCCTGGTATATCCTTCAGCACTTTCAGTTCTTGTCCTTCATACTGAACTGTGGTTTCGTTGTGTGTGTATAGGAATATATCACATATATGTTTCTTGACAAAATAAAACTGCCACATTGCGTGGCAGCCCCTTTTGTCTGGCAATTTGTGAGCTAATTCGAAATAGATTGTCAATTTCACCCTCAAATCATTTTGTGTCTTTTAAAAAAAAATTGGGCAATTTCCACAATTAATTTTTTTGCTAAATCCTCATTTTCCCCCTCTGGCAGACCCCTTATTTTAACACATTTCTCCCTCATTTTCTGTTTCTAGATAGCTTTTTCATCTAATTCTTCTTCCCTTTTACTTGTAATTTTCACAAAGTCCATCTCTAATTTTTCATTTCTAAATTCTAGGATTTCCCCTCTTTGTTTTGTCTTCTGCATATCCATCGTTAATTTGTCCACCATTTGATTTATTTCCTTCAAACCAGTCCTGATTTCCTGTTTAATTTCTTTTTTAAAATTATTCATTTCTTTAATTAAATTTGTTGACAAATTTTCAATTGCTTCCAAAATTAATTGATTCATATCTGGGGTTTTAGATCTATCAATTGATGGTCTTCTTTGATTTTGGTTTTGTAAATTTGCTTTTTGTGATTGATTTCTGGTGTTCGTTATTTCTTTAATTTCCTTCCCACTCCCTTTTCTTCTTCTTCTTCCTTTTTCTTCCTTCTTTCTTTTTTTAAAGAGAGAAACCCAACACCACGATACAAAATGTAGAATCAAGAAGTTAGAATAAAAATTGTGTAAGGCGAATCAAATCTTAAAGATAAATTACTTTCTTTCCCCTTTACAAATACTTGCTTCCCACCCTTAAACCCTTGCCATTTTCATTCTCTCGTATTTATATATATTTACTTTACATATATTAACTTTTCCCCCCACAATATAAATCTACTCCATACCTATTCAAAAACACTCTTCGGTATTCAAAATTCCTCCAGGGCAAAATATTATATAACCAGGAAGTTCTTACAAAGTTGTTTCCTCCCCTTTTTACTTTGTCAGTTCTCCCATTCTCAATTTTCTATACTCAAACTACCAGGACCAGAATCCTTTACATCACCCACTTCCTATTACTCTATGGTAACTTTTATTAACACTTCTATCCTCTCTATCTCCTATTTCCTCTTCCTCTCATCTAACCCTCTAGACTTCCATCTCTGTTTCCCCCTCCTCCAACTCCTCCTTGCCTGGAAAAAGTGGGTCTATATATACTGTGTGAGCCTGGGAATGCAGGAGTGATTTGCATGTGTATTGTTCTGGGTTGATGGCTGGCCTCAGGCTGGGAGGCTAATGTAAAAGAGGATTAATGTCTGCTAATTGGTGATCATTATCTGCTGGGAAAGCCCGACTCTGAATGGTTTCCCATTTGCATTTGCTGAGTCCTTATTTTGCTATTCCTCAGGACTGGTAGACAAATTTTGTTCACTTTTGTTCACTCTCCGTCTTCCAACTCTTCCTCATGTAGTTTACGTAGTTCTGTCCTCCAACTCCGCCTCCTACCGTCTCTCTACCACTTTGGCTTTCCGCTTTTTGAATTCCTCCTTTATCCACTCTTCTATCCACACCGTCTCCTCCTCCCGTCCTCGTTGACCCCACCTTCTGTCCTTCTTCTCTCAAAACAATCCACCTCCTTCTTCTCTCCTCTGACGTATCTCAATATCTCCACACCGCTCCTCCGCACAGCAACACCACCAAAGTACTACCTCCTCTCCAACCCTACGGAGTTGTCAAGGTATGCTAGTTATGATGGGATGAGAGTGTAGTAAACTGGCAGGTGTAGCCCAAGATGCACTAGCAGTCAGTCATGTAATTAGCTAATTAGGCCAGGTGACTGTGTTAGCCAATTGGCAAAATATAACTGCCTGGGTTGTTGGGACCATTCTCTGTACATGCTCTCCATGCTAGTTGTGACCTTGCTGGTTATACTGCTCTCCATACTGCTGCAGTGGTAAGATAACATCGACATGCTGCTGAACTAGGAGTTTTTACTGTGCTTCAATTTTTTACTGCTACGTACTGTGCCATTTGTTTTTTGCTTCTGTTTTAAGACTTCTGCTGAGTAAAGCTATTTTTGTTAAACACCTCCAAAACTCTGCTGTTGTTATTTTTGCCTCAATATACACACCCCAACAGGAGTACAGGTGCATTTTCAAGGACATGTAGATAATAGAGCTGATTTAATTCTTTAAAAGAGCATTTGACTGCAAAATCATTGTCTTAACTCTGGATGGAGGGAGAAAGAATTTATTCTGCTTGGGATCCACAATTTAAAGCCCAAAAGTCTTCAAAAATATATATATTAATCAATATCCACATCTCTTTCCCCCTACCTTTTCAAATCCAAACATAGTCTTTTAAATTTCAGCAGCAAATCCTCTTGATTAAGTACCTTTAAATTTAAGTCCTTCAACTTTGATTCGGCACAAACAACAATCCCCCTTTTCTCCCAATCATAGGGGAATTGGCGTAGTAGTTATGCTCCAAAAATCTCAGTATCCATAATCTTCTTTATTCTTCTTTACCTTTCAAATTAAAAGAGCTGGCGGCACCTCTGTGCAAAAACCCACGCTGTTAAGTCCATGCAGGTGTGGAATGCTCTCCAGGTCCCGTCCCACTTATTTCAATTCACCTCCTGAACCAAGGGTGAATTTACTTCTGATTTCTCAGTCGTAGATATGGGTTGAGGACCTTCCTATAAGCCGCCTCTGATCCCCCTATAACTAGCAGGAATTTTGCTGATCCCTAAAAGTGTTTTGGGGAGACAGCTCCCCTCATTCAACTAAGACGTCTCACAGAGCACCTAGAGCCCATCTTGACGAGGCACCATTCCCAACTGGAAGTCTGAATTATATCCAATTCAAATAATAGACAGGTAGAGAAGGCTTATCATTTTATCAGATACCCATTCTTACTCATGGGGTATTTGTAAACTCCCAACATGGTACAAAGCCATCTCTTCCATGATAAGCGTGCAAATGAAGCAAGTTTTGCAAATGATGATTAGGGACAGTGAACACAATTAAGCAAGGAAATGGCTAACTGTGACAAACGTTTTGACAATCTTATGTTGAGCATTCTTACCTTGGAAATTTGAGAATGAAACTCCGTCATGTTTTGTCCCAGCATTTGACCAAATTTGCTGAGTACTTCCTTATGCCAGGAGTCATACTTCAAGTTCACCTTGGATTGTACCTACATAGTTAAGACAGTGTTAAAACATTCTTCCTCAGTAACATGAAAACTTCCTCTTTTTACTATGTTGCACCTACCACCCCTTCAAATTCCAGTCTGCACATACATACATTTAAATGAAAGCTAATAAAAATATTGGCAATACCTATGTTTTTGATTTTGTGAATTTGCTGCCGAGTAGAATATATGGGAACCTAAATATTCTAGAGGCACCAAGATCCCATCTCATCTTGGAAGCAAAGCAGGGCCGGCTCTGATTAGTACTTGAATGGGAGACCACCAACAAATATCAGGCTATGTTTCAGAGGAAGGAACTGGTAAAACCACCTCTCAGTATTCCTTGCCTTAAAAAAAATCCTATGAAATTCACTGGGCCACCATAAGTCAAAAGGGGATTTGAAGGTATCCACATACATATTATATATAGTAGGTAGACAATTATATTACTGTGAGCGGGTGAAAAGCCACAGTGTGTGGGTTGCCCCCAAACTGTCTCTCCGCATCAAATAGTCTGAAAAGCCTTGGTAAATGGGAAAATAACTACAATCCATGATTTGATGCTGAATGAATATACCAAGCTGGCTGGATGAATGTGAGATGAGGAGTTAAACCTCTCTCTGTTCTATCTGCTTGAGTTTTCTGTACAGCAGCAGTCTAGCCCTGAGGGCCAGAGAGATAGAGTTGGAGCAGTTTATCGGGTACCATTCACCCTCACCAGTCTACTGGGCCCTGAGTGTGTGTATCTAACAAGAATGGCCAGAACATCCTAGGAATTCTGTCGGTGTACTGTTTGCTGCACTACTCAACAGTCACCAGTATGCTGATGACACTCAACTCTCTCCCCTCTCTCCATTTAACTCCAAGGGCACACAACTGTCTCCTTCTTTTCCATCTACTGTAATTCCAAAGAACCTGTTTCAGTAATAAACCAGTCTTTGGTATCTGTAATGGACTGTATGAGGGCAAACAATCTGAAACTCAAACCAGATCAGGCAAAGGTGTTCTCGTTCAGTTGAAAGGGATATGAAGGAACAGGGATTCAGCCTGTGGATTCATCACTACCAATGAACAGGGATTCATTGGTAGTTATACTACCAATGAAGTCTCAGGTTTACAGCTTAGCCTTACTCTTGGACTCAGTCCTCAGTTTTTGAGGTCCAAGTTTCAAAGGTGGCCAGGAGTGTGTTTGCACAATTAAGGCTAGTGTGCCAACTACAGTACATTTGTTCCTTGAAATGTCAGATCAAGCCTTTTGACTACATCCCACTAGGATTACTGTAACACACTCTAGTGGAGCTGCCTTTTGGAAACTGTTTGGAAACTTCAGGAGGTCCAAAATGCTGCAGCTTTACTGCTGACCAGGGCTGGTTATAGGGAGCATATAATTTATTTGTTGAAATAACTTCATTGGCTATCACTCAATTTCTGGGCACAATTAAAGTGCTTGTATGGCATATAAAGCCCTGTGTGGCTTAGGTCCAAAATATCTGAAAGCATGTATCTCTCTATCTGAGCCCCCTGAGCCTTATGTTCTTTGGGGGAGGGCTTTTTCTCTGTCCCATCATCCTCACAGGCGTGTCTGGTGTGAGAGAGAATTTTTTCAGTGGTTGCTCCTAAGCTATGGAGTTTTCTTCTGAGGGAGGCTCAATCAGCCCTCTCACTACTCTGTTTTCACCAGCAAACAAAGATCTTATTTAAACAAGTCTCCAGCCTTTAACTGGTGCGAATAAAAGGATGTGCAATGGCTGTGCTGTTTTTAATATGTAATTTAAAAATGTTTTTAACTGTTTTAAAGTAATGCTTTAATTAATTTAACAGTGGGAGAAAAGCAGGATGTAAATGAAATTTAAAAAAACACAAGTATTAGGGCTTAAGTGAATAAATCACAAATCTAATCTATTAAGGTTCAAAGTGTTCACCTTTCCATAGTCTATAATAACTGGCCCAAATTCCTTCCTGGTTTCTGCATTGTCAAAGGTTCCTCTGGCTTTTCTTATTTGAACCAAAAGTGCTTGCCACTTATTTAAATCTTCTCCAAGGCGATTGTAGATGTTTTCTGCTTGCATATCCCATAAACACTGATACTGCAGCCAAACCTACAAATTAAATACATGCAGAAAGAAACTAAGTAATTCTTTTAAAGAGTTTAGAAGTTATCATGCAGCCAATTTTCAATCTATGAATGGAGAAACTGATAACTACCCTGAAAGCTCCATCTTACCTTAACATATTGTTCAACCTCTGTTACAATTCCCATAACTGCAGAGTAAGATTCTTCAAGTGCCGAAGGACCATCTGGCATTCGTGTCAGTGCATTGCGGTAGAATTTTTCCTCTTCTGATAACTCATAGTGTACTCCCACCTAACAAGATCCAGAGTTCAAAAACATCAACACACATTTTGAATTTCAGATCCGATAAAGATTTTTGAAGATATTAAATCAACTCAAGCACCCGATTCAGAAGTATATTTTTATACTGACCTGATATCTTTGACTTTGGATTCTAGGCAATGATAGTATTACCATCTTCCAAGCAAACAATTCTTGGAAGAGTTTGTATCTGCAATCTTCAATTGGTGGATTCAGGTAAATCACCTGGTTCGTTATACGCAATTCATGCACAACATTCTGTAGGAACATAAACACATGTTCAGTTTTGTTATGCTATACAAAGTAATAAGAAAATACATTTAAACATTCAGCCTGGGTTGTGGTATAACACTTAGGAAGTATGTTACTACATGATTGCCATAACACCTGTATATTTAAAACACAAATGCAAGCTGCAAAATTTCATATTCTCTTACAATTCCTTTGTTTGAGATTTTAGCCTGATTTTAACAAAATATACACCAGTAGTGCCATTCTTAATACTCAGCAATAAATCTCCAAATTCAGCATTTATAGGTACAGTGCGCCCGTGCCATACACGGGCGCGCCATACGCGGCCTTGAGCACACGTGCTCAAGCCGCGGGGCGCGCACGGGGCGGAAGGGGCGGCGCGTCCCATTCAATTGAATGGGCGTGCGCGCCCGTTGTGCCCCGTGCGCGCCCGCGCCGCCGCGCACGAGCCCCATTGTTTCCAATGGGGCTCGAGCATAGGTGGAATTCGCCTTACGCGGTGGGATCCGGAACGGATCCCCCGCGTAAGGTGAGGACGCACTGTAAATGTATATTCATTTGTTAGGTAATCACACCTAACACGACTTACTTAATCACTGGTATTTACTGTAGTCATGTATGCACCACTGAGTATGTAAGTTCAATGGATTGAGTGTGTGCTGCATTTTTATTCTAGTTGGTAGGGGGAATGGGCACACTTTTTTTTGGAGGGGGATGTCTCTCTCTCCTGGCCTGCTTAAAGGCCTAACATAGTGTAAGGGAGTGAGAACATGGGAGAATTTTCCATTGCACCACCTAAGGAGTGTGTAGGCTTTTTCATTAATAATAAATGATGCCTTTGCAGGGGTAGCACAAAGCCCATGACCTGCACTTTGCCACCATGTAAACATTCATCTATGGCATCACAACAGCTAGGGTACTGAGGAGTCTCTGGATACCAAATTCTGTTTTAAGATTAAATTTCTTCCATTTACAATAGCAATAGCAAGTACATTTCTATTCCGCTTATCAGTGCACTTAAACACTCCCTAAGCGGTTTACAAAGTGTAAGCTAACTGCCCCCAACAATCTGGGTACTCATTTTAGCAACCTCGGAAGGATGCAAGCCTGAGTCAAGCTTGAGCCCTTTTGCTGGTATTGAATCCGCAACCTTATGGTTTGTGAGTGAGTGGCTGCAGTACAGGCATTTAACCATTGCGCCACCTAGCATCAATACAAAATACCGTATTCTAGTTCTGGTTCAAGATTTCTCATGAGTCACAGCTAACAAATAAAACTGCATGGATCCTGTTGGAGAGGCAGAATAAAAATAAAGTATTATTATTATTATTATTATTATTAAATTCAAGGTGAAGACGTACTTTAATTTTGGGCTCGCCACCTGGCTTATGACTGACTTGTGGAGCATCTGTGTCCATGTCAACTTCTGCTTTGTCATCAGCTTGACCAAGTAGTACTTGTGTCCATGCTCTCAGCCCAGCTTGCAAACGAACTCCCAGTATTCTCTCAATCTAAGAAGCAAATGTATTTCAAAATTCAAGCTGTTCTAGTGATACAAAATTTAAGTTAGTATCTGCCACTAGATGCCACTGAATATTCATATTAACAACACTTTTACCACTATTCTATTGAAATAGATTTCCCAGCAAACTGCTTCTAACTCTGTTCAGTATGTGACAGTAAATCGATAAACACAAATAATCCCTCTGAATTTTATGTGCACATCAAGAATGAAACCTCCACTGTCATTGCTGGCTTATTCAAATTACTTTCTTTGCTACACATGTACATCCTCATGGATGAC
Organism: Sceloporus undulatus; assembly: GCF_019175285.1. Lineage (NCBI taxonomy): Eukaryota > Metazoa > Chordata > Lepidosauria > Squamata > Phrynosomatidae > Sceloporus > Sceloporus undulatus. The sequence goes on along the minus strand of NC_056522.1, from coordinate 361,710,416 downwards.
AGTAGACTATCCATGTTTTAGGCTGTGGACTGCACAATGAAGAAAAAAATAATTTAATGTAATTAGTTCTAATATGTTTGTTGGCTACGTTCTCTAAGTCACTTTCTCCAAACATCATTTGCTCATCATTCTTAACAAAGTATTCATAGTCATTTTGTTACTCTCTAAACTGAAAAGAGACAGCCAGCATGGTGTAGTGGTTTGAGTGTTGGATAACAATTCTGGAGACCAAGGTTCAAATCCCTGCTCAGTCACAGAAACTTTGGGCAAATCACACTCTCTCAGGTTCAAGAGGAAGGCAAAGGCAAATCCTCTCTTAATAATCTTGCCAACAAAATCCTGATTGGTACAACTTAGCATTGACATATGCCAGAAATGATTTGAAGGCACACAACAAACTGAAAACCTCCATAAAAGTGATATGCAGTTTAACTCTGTATTGCAATGTTGGAAAATAGAGAGAACTGTCAATCGAACAATGCTTTTACTCAAGATCTCTCTGAAGTATGCAAGCCAGATAGCTATGTTTCTTACCAAATTAAAAGTTAACTTCACTTGACAACTGCCTGCAAAACTCACCTCCATATCCAACTTATTAACCCAGATGGGCAAGTTGGAATAAGAATGAAGGTTCAAGTCATCCACAGCTTTTTGAACTCTGTTCAAAATTTCTGAGAAGGTTTTGTGATCATACATGCAAGTTTCCAAGGATCTGACTTCAAGATCTATTTTCTCTTCAATGATGAGCAAGTCATCCACCTGAAAGACAGAAGTAAAGCAGTCATTTATGAATTGGTTTTAGATATTCAAAATGGTGCTTTCCATAAAGCCAACTCTGCATTGATGAATGTCCAGTCTGCTGTTTTCTGTAATACTAGAATCAATATTTTTTTAATTTAATGGGGGATTTAGCATGTATAACCAAATACATGACTATTACCAGGGTGAGATGTCTCTCTCACAGATTACATTGTATTTTAAAAACTGTAACAGTTAAATTAGCCAATTTACAGCATATTTAGCACTTAATATACTTTTGTTACTTTGGAAAAAATTAGAATAAATGCATCGTTGTTTTCTACTTGAACTACTTTATTCTAGCAAAATCCATTCTGTTATTAGACTGTATCAGCACTTCAAGATGAACTAAAATGCTGCTACCATCTTTAACACCTGCACGCTAATTTTTCCAAGCTTCTATGATATATATTACCTTTTCAATAGTCACCTATTTCAAACCGGCAAACCCAAATATTGAATACCAAATTAACTCACCTTTTCCTGGAAGTTGAAGACAGTCTCTGCTAGTCGCTGGACATATGGATCAAGTTTGTAAGATTCCCACACCAGAGCAATGCCTTCTCCAATCAAAGCCTGAACTTCTTTCTTCAGACCAGCAACCAAGAGGGAAATAGTGTTCCGTTCTTCCACCTTTTCACAGGTTCGCTCATAGGTCCGGACACTTTCAATCAAAGAAATAGCAAAAGGATAGAGCTGATTTGCTTGGTGAGCTTTGTTGACTATTGCAAGAGGAACACGGAACCCAAGCCACTTAAGGTTACGGACTTCCTTAGAAAGCGTGATTATTTCTGGGAGAAAGTTGACCTTTAGTTTGAGGACATTTCCTGTTCGGCCTCTGACACGAGTGCTTTCGATGGTGAAAATGCGACCAGAGACCCCAAGGTTACGTTGCTGAACCTTCCTAGCCCAGTCATCAAATATCTCTTGAGTGTTCAGCTTCATACGAAAGCTGTCTCCATCTTGTTTTAGTTTCTGACCTTCCACATGATTCTCCCATCCCTTCCCAAGAACATCTTCAACACGCTTCATGTATGCTGTGAGCTGCCTGTCAATCTGTTTAGCCCAAATTATAGAGCCTGATACAGGAGGCAAATCCCGCACATGACTCATTTTACAAGCCTGGCTTTGTGGATATTGTACTTTGAATTTGTCATGGAGTGACTCTATGTCATCTTTCACACGCTGAATTAACTGTGTTTGGTATTCACGGATAGCACCTCGGATATGGGGCCTGACGAACAGAGCATTGAATCTAGAGAAGATTCTGAACATTTCATTGGCATTCTTTGCTGTGCCAAGCTGGTCTCTTAGGCGAGCAGTAATGCGAGTTTCAACTCTATCGATTCTTTCATCGTATCGCTTCATTGCAGCTTCCCAGGCTTCTGTGCCTTCTTTGGAAACATCCAAACCATCTACTTCTTTAACATTTTCATAGGCAAGGTTTACTTCTTCAATGGCATTGGCATCAGCAGCATCAAACAGCACTTCAGCTACTTTCATATCTTGGGGTTCAGGCACCTCTCCCTGATTTTGCTGGGCCACTGCAGTCACCTACAGAAAAAGAAACAGTTAAAGATATCTTATTACAATGCTAGTAGTAGTAATGATACTATTTCCAACATTATGCAGAGATATAGTCTTAACACTTCACAAGGTTTCAATAATTTACATGCCTATTCATTGAGTTTTAGCCTCCATTTTAATATATATTTGCAGTATTTACCCTAAAAATTAGTAATATGTGCTCTTTGCCATTTAAGCAATTTCTTTGGAAGTAAATTCATTTTTCTCTCTGACTTTACGGGGTAAAGTATTCAAGAGGAAACTAATCTGAGTCAAGAGACAAATGTCAATGTTTTTGTTTCTTCGTGCAAATGCTTCTTTAAGAGTAAAGAAATGTAAAATAAAATTCCAAATGTTTTTTTTACTTTCAAAGGTTTGAGAAGACTAACTGCATACATAATAGAAACTACTGCTGAAACTAAAGAGAAGCATTCATCATTATTAACAAGGCAAAAGAGAATGAAAAATATATTACCTGAGGTCTCAGCACTCTCACAATAACTGCTCTCAGTTGTTCGTGTTGGCGTCGAAACTTCCGCATTTGGTCAAGGCGAGCCTGCAGCTTTCTGTGAGCAGGATTGATACGCCACACCATCTTCAGATTCTCTTCTCGCTTCCTTTTCACAATGTCTCTCAGCAAAACCTGCAGTTTCTCATATTCATCATCCCAAGTCTGGAAGACTTCAAAACACGCAACCATGACCTGAAAGAAGATGAATACAGATTCTGAACATTAGATGTATCCACCAATGACATGATTTCAGAACTGAAGTGGGCACACTCTGGTGGACCACTGACAATTTTCTGCTTCTAAAACCCTCACAGACTCAATTACACACAAAATGGAATTAGAAGCAGCTGCCAGTTCACTTCTAGTGGGCTTGAGAACAAAACAAGGCACAAGATAGGGAGGCTATACCTTGTTTTAAAGAAGAATTGCTGCTCTTGGAAGCTTGTACGAATAGCAATTCTTTGTCCCCTTGACCAGATATAAGAATTTTGGTGTGCATGTGTGCTGGTGGTGGGATCTAAGAGGTGCAGGACCTCATCAAATCATAGAGCTGGAAGGGATCATAAAGTCCAACCCTTTGGACAATGCAAGATCTCCAACTAGAGCATCTTCAGCAGGTAGTTGTCCAGCCTCTTTTTGAATATGTCTAGAAGAGATCCCACCACCTCTTTAGGCAACTGGTTCCATTGCTAAACTGCTCTCACTATCAAGAAGTTCCTTCTCATGTTCAATTGAAATCTACCCTCCTGTAACTTAAAACCATTAGACCTGATCCTACCCTCTGAAGCAGCAGAGGACATGCCTGTATCCTCCTCTTTATGGCAATCCTTGAGATATTTAAAGAGTGTTCACCAAGCTGAACATGTCCAGTCTCTTCAACCTTTCCTCATATGTTTTGTTCTCCATACCACTTATCATCCTTGTTGCCTTTCTCTGAACTGACTCCAACATGTCTATATCCTCCTTAAAATGAGGTACTCAGAACTGAACACAGTTTTCCAGATGAGGCCTGACCAGTGCAGAATACAGGAGGATTATTACTTCCCTTGGCTTGGAAACTATGCTTTTATTAACACAAGATAAGATAACATCTGCCTTCTTTGCTGCAGGCATCACACTGATGGCTCATGTTCACCTTATGATCAACAATAATCCCAAAGTCCTTTACATACATAGTACTGATAAACTCCTATACCTATGCATTTAGTTTTTGTGGCTTTTGTGTAAAAATTCTATATTGTTTCTGTTGAATTTCATTTTAATAATTTCATTCCTGTTTTCTAGTTCATCAAGCTCCTTTTGAATTCTGTTCCTAGTTTCCAGTGCTACCTTTTCCAGTTTTGTATCATCTGCAAATCTGAGAAAGATTCCTTCTACTTCCATCATCTAAATCACTCATAAAAAATTGGAAAAGTGTCGGCCCCAGGACAGAACCTGGAGAACACCCCACTTGTGACCTCCTACCAACTTGAAGCACAGACTCTTTGAACAAGGCTTTCCAATCAATTATGGATACATCTAATAGTATTTCCATCTACTCCATATTTACTTAATATTTGTTAAGTAAAGTTCCCACACATCTCAGTGATATCACCATCATTTTTTGTTTCTAATGCTAATACTTCTGTGAACTATGCGGAATGCAATGAGAATTTTGTGATGGAGTTGGCATTTCTTCGAAATGCAAAATGCTCTTCCTCCACTCTATAAGCAGCAAGACAATCTTACCTTCTCAAATTCTTCATAAGCAACATGCATCAGTTTTCTTGTCCCCAAGACCTTGAGCAGCTGGGAGCTCAGGTCTCTTGAAATGGCCTCCACTAAGCGCAATGCCCTTTGAATAGGGTATTTTGTATTTCTGATTTTTCTCAGGTGAGTGAAGATCGCAACTAAGGCCTGCCTTATTTTATCCAGTTCAGTAGCAGACAACAGGTCATTCAGAGGAAAGTCTTTCATCAATGGATTATAGTCATTTACTGTCTCCAGTGCCTGTTTTAAACCTGGATAGTGCAACAGAAAGTTGACATTGATTTTTCAAACTGCTAAAAGATAATAATATGCAGTGCAATTTACCTCCAAATGACCCAGAATCTACATTTCTGGAAAATTCTGTTTGAGCAGAATCTATAACCTCTTACCTGTGTCAGTATCAAAACTGACAGTAGCATGAAAACGCTTGCCATGTTTCAAGATATCCAAAGTTAAGAGAACTTCAGGGCTTTCACGCTTCTCTTGGATGCGATAAAGAGCACGTTCCAAATTCAACCAGAAGCTAATTTCTTGCAGAGCAGTACCTGATGCAGGGTCTCGATCTAGCTTGGTCACCTTGAAAAAAAGGACAGAAATATTAATACGTATTTAATTAAAAGTACCCAAATGTACATAAGGTCTTTTAGGTAATCAGATGAGCACAATGCCTACTTGAACAGCTCTACATTTTGAAAAGTTGTGTGGCTACATGAATAGTGAGTGTGTCTTGCTCAAACTAAAGAATAGAGAAATGAATTAACCTAAAACTTAGCTTTCAACATTAAAAGTACAATTTAAAATACATATAACATTGGTTCTACAGTATAACCCCCATATCCATGAGTGGTACCTCTGCTGCTTTCACTTACCCAAGTCTAAAAAAATATGCTCTCTCTAGGCATTTTCTATGTCCACCAGATTCTATGGGATGCTTCTAGCAGAAACTGACCATCGAGTTGCACTGGAAGACCCTGAAATACCTCCAGCACAACTCTTATGATCAACCTCCTCCAGAAGTCATTCATTTCAACAGAGTTCGCTATTATCTGTGTTTCCATGGTAAGTCCAGGAATATATCCTTTGTGGATATGGGGGTAGTACTATATAAGTATTATAGCCCATTCCTACTTTAAGACATTTACCATTGAGCTATCTGCCTACATTCAAGAAGCTCTCTGTTGCAGATGACTCTGTAGTGCATACTAGAGCAGATTCTCTCTATATGCTGGGTATCACTTAAGATTATGACTGGGCTAAATGTCACCAATGAAACCCTTTCGCCCACAGTTTGCAAACCTCCCAACCCACACACTAAATATGCAATAGCATCCTGTAAGGTGCACAATAGGGCATATCCCTCCTCCCCCGATTTAGACCCAGAGGCTTAAAAAGCTCAATTGTCTTATATTATCTTGTCCAGCCTCTTCTGAGCCCACAGCAGGTCCTGTTCTTTAAACAAAGGCTCTTATGGGCCTAAATTAAATCAGTGGGCCTATTGCCCTGTTGTACTCCCTAGAAGGTATGGTTTACCTTTTGGATCTCTCTAATCCACCGGTTAACTCCAGACTGCAGTTGATTGAGAAAAGTTGGGTCTTCAACCTTATCACCAAAGTCAGCAACCTTTGGCTTTTCTCCACGCTCATAACACTGCTTAGCAACGTTAGTAATAATTGGGTGAATTGGCAAGCTAATCTCTGGAATTTCAATATTCTGCTGCAGATGCAAAAGTCCCATTTCAAGTTCTGCAATTTTTTTCTCAACCGAGGGAGCCATTTTATCACCATCCCTGAGGGAACACAGAAGTATATCACAGGAAATGTAAGTCAAAACCAAGCTCACATACAATACTTATGTATAAGTCTAGAAATTTTAGTCAAAAATTGACCCCTCAAAAACTGGGTTGATTTATCCATGGGTCAAAAAAGGAACCACTCTCTTTTTCTGAGTAGAGTGGCAAAAGGAGAGAGCTTAGTTCATCCCAGGAGCACCTAAAAGAAGCACCAACCCTTTCTACTCTGTCCATCATGACTCCACTTCTGACCTTTTTGCATGCCTGGGTTGGAAAAGCAGAGTTATGTCTGCCAGAACTTTGTAAGTTCTTTGGCACTGTTTTCCTTACCTTTATCCTTTATATCCTTTGTTATATGCCTCTAAGTTTTACCCTCGACTTATCCACGGGTCAGATCAAAATCCATAATTTTGGTACTGAAACCTGCCCTCAACTTATACGAGAGGATGACTTATAATCGAGTATATATGGTAAATGTGCACCTCCCAAAAGACTAGGTAAAATATTACTGTTTCAAATTTAGTAATAGAAGACTGTGATTTAATGGGTTAATTGCTTGCAGTTAATCAATTACGTGCAGTTGCAAAGGCCTCTGTTTTCAACATACAGTGCTCTGTGCTAGCTGTCAAATTGCCCCTTAAGCTATGGGGGCCTATAGAAATTGCCTTAAATGTGGCATGAGAAGTTCTAATAAGCAGAGAAATGGAAAATCCTAAAACCTGCAGACACATGCATTTTCAAATGCATGAAAACCTTAGTAGAGTTTGTCAAAAGGAATGGCGTTTTCCAACATGTGGGCACATCTGGAATTTTGAAATGGTGCTACAGGTTGCCCACATAAAATGGCTACTATGAAAAGGAATTGTCTGTTCACAAAGTGGCTACTGTGATGGCTGAAACCCATCAAAATGCATCCATTTCACCAAAAGATAAACGGTGAGGCTAAAAGACAACTTTCCAAAGAACCTGGACATAAGGCAGAGGGCAGAGCTCAACCCTAGGACACAAATCCTTTTCTCTGAATCCAGTTTTCTGTTTCATCAGACCACCAATTCCACAGAAGGGCAAACTAATTAATTCCCCAAATCACCTATAACATTATTTGTTCCACCAAAGGCATTGCTCCAGATAGGAGAACACCCAAATCCAACAAGTGAACCATAGACACATGTGCTAATTATAGAAATCACCTCTCTTATATTTACACTGTAACCCCTCTCTCTCTCAATTACTGCCACACTAACTCTTCTATATAACCTATACACTCCATCAGTTCACGGACATGCAACCTAACATCATATAGATTCACCATGCAAGAAACACTCCTCGTCTCCTCTCCATCCCACTCTTACAAATCCTCCCTATTAGCCCTGGGCATCCTGTATCTTTCTCCATCCCACCCCAGACCATTTCATAGCCCTCCTCACAAACCATATGGACACCCCACACCTCTTCTCTGAAAGTCACAATACTGGCAGCAGGAAAGGCCCTTTATATTTCTTCTTTGTGTGTAGATTTTAACAGGTGGCTGCGTGTGCTATGAACTAACACACCTTACTTAAAGCCCCTACTATTTTCATTCCTCCCAAAATACTGTTTGGTCTGAGGTGAAGATGGAGGGAACAGCTGAAATCCTGGTGCTTCACTTTGCAGGGATCCAAGGCAATATCTATCTATCTATCTATCTATCTATCTATCTATCTATATCCACACACATACACACACATTAGGAGAGGCAGACAATCTTGCTGGGTATCAAGGAAGGTGTCTTCACACTGAAGATCTGAGCTCTTAAGATTCTGACCTTAATTTGATGAGAATATTTCCCACCTCTGTATTCTGTTCTCACTCTTTTATGTCTTTTGTGTATATAAAAGTTACAAAGAAAAGTAGTTACCTGTCTGCTTTGCCAGACTCTCTGATGTAGGATTTAAAAAAAGGAGCAACGGCATTGCTAATGAAGGAATGCAAGGTTTCATAAGGAGAGTCCTCACTGAGGGTGAGAACTCTGAGCTGTGAGGACACAGGCTTGTCTGCATCAATTACTGGTGCTCGCTTAATGAATGCCAAACTGCAAAGCAAAGAAATATCAGTAAACACATACTCCATTTAATCTGAGAAGATGCAAGTGTTACATTCACCAGATATTTGTGGAATAAAAAGAATTAACATGAATTGTACAGCTTAAACAACAAAAATTCTTAAGTCTTCCAAATTATGAACTATGATTTTGATTACATGTTAGAATTTTAGCATTTAGTAAATAAATGCTAAAATTCAGGAGAAGGCCTAAACAGGCTTTTGAGATAAGACATTGCCTTAAGCCCCAAACTGAATGGAAAGAACATGTCCCCATGTGTCTCGGATTGAAAATCAACAATTCTATGACAGATTTTATCTCCTTTTTAAAAATAAAAAAGTGAATCCCTACCTAAATTCAAGCACTTCATCAACTATTCTCTTTTGGATCTTCAGGACAGTGCTAGCACTGAGAACGGGGGTTCTTAACCTGGGATGCCCACACTCCCAGGGTGCAAGATGGAATTTCAGGGGGTATGACAAAAGAGTGGCTTGTGTCTATGAGTGATGAGTCATCACACATTTTTAATGAATAAATTAATTGTTCCATTTAGATTTGCATTTTATGCACTGAGTTAAAAGCTTATTTAAGTTCAATTTGTTCATCCACAGTATTGTATGTGGTTCAATTTATGGGTTAAGCATTGTAAATTAGACTCCTTCATCTTCAAATGTGATATTACTTTTGCAGGGATGCGAACATTAATCAAACATTTTCTAGGGGTGTGGGACACAAAAAAGGTTGGGAACCACTGATCTACAAGGAGTCTCAAGCCCATAATTCAGAATAGCCCCACTCTGCTTATCTCTCCTGGCCTCCAGAACAAGAGTTTTATCTGCAACAATGGAGGCTTTTGAGACCCAACATACAACTGGGTCTATTATCTCCTATAACCCATTCTTTTAGTCAAATTCCAAAAGCCTCATCCAACTAATCAGTCATAAAAATGAATAATGTTACTGAAGAATACATATTTAGTTTTCATACTTAAAATACAAAAATTTACCTGTGTTTTAAAGTATGAAATTAAAATACAGAAAGTAAGATTAAAAATACAGAATATCACTGAGGTAGAATTCAAAGATATAACTGTGTGAGTCTGTAGAAACAGTTGTAGAGAGATCTGTAGCACCTTTGAGACTAACTGAAAGAAAAAAATTAGCAGTATGAGCCAAATGCATCTGAGGAAGTAGACATTAGTCTATGACAGCTCATGCTGCATTTCCTTCTTTCAGTTAGTCTCAAAGGTCCTACAAGATCTCTTTACAACAGATTATCACTGAGTCTGATAAACTCAAAAGAGAACTTTACTCTATTTTGTTAACACTGGGCAGGGGAAACCTTCAGCCCTCTAGATGTTCTGGCCTAGAACTCTCACAGTCCCTACTGCTGGCTATGCTTGGCGGGACTGATGGGGATTATAGGCCAGAACATGTGGAGGTCCAAAGGTTTCTCATTCTTGGTTCAGTCAAGAGAAGCATTTACAATACCAAAACAAAAAAGCTTCCTCTGGCTTAACATATAGTTGTTTCATATTTATGTTTTCTTGTTCCATTTAGTGAAACAGTAACTTTTTATGGTGGAGAAATTATTAAATATATGAGAAACATAATTAATGCAAAACATACAATCGTGTTGACCAGAAGATTACAGGATCAGCTGTTAACTCTTAAAACAAGTCAGAAGAGAAAGTTCTGACTTACCTGTTTGACTTTATCCCATAATGAATATCAGTGCTTATACCATAGGAGATAAATTCCTTTTCTTCCTCTCCTTCATCACCAACATCCTCTGCAAAGAATGAGGAACACTCATTAGTATCAGTTTTAAGTGTCTTATTCAACACCTGTTTTTGCTAAGATGCCTATTATAATGATGCAATCCAGGGGCATCATTAGGGGGGTGCAGGGGGGGTGAGACCACTGCTTCCCACACATGTGCCCTTTGGCAGAAATGGACTGTGGTATTAACAAGCATTGCTTTAAAATGCTGGCGCTCAGTGGAAGAGATGGTGTGATTGGGGCGAGGCTCAGTGAAAGGAGAGGTCTCAGGTTTGGCTTTTAAAAAAATTAAAATTAAATTAAAATTAAAATTAAATTTCAAAAAATTCCTGTACATTTAAAAAAAAAAAAATCACATCTTACCAAAATTTCACTTTAACTACATGGAACTACAGTGGGGCCTTGGTATCTGCAGGGAATCTGTTCTGGATTCTCCCACGGATACCGAAAAATGCGGGACCTCAAGTACTGTTCTCTCTATGGCGATGTGATGTGTGATTGCCCACTAGCATGGCCATGTGTACACACTTCAATTGGGGACAATAGGGGCTTACAGTCCACAGATGTTTACATCTGCAGGTGGCAAGTCCGTGGATATGAAGGCCCCACTGTATATACATGTAAATACATTTAGGCTATATGTATGATATTTTAATTTTAAGGTATAATTTTAATTTTGCTAGCAGTTCACGTCACAACTATTGCTTATGCTTTCAGTGGTATACGGGAATTACTATCAATGAATAACAGCAGTACAAAAAACATTACTAAGGATTCTGTATGGTGTGATATGGAAGGAGATCAATGGGCTGTGTGTGAGACACTAACCCTAGTGATGATACTAATGCAATCACAGAATCATAGAGTTGGAAGAGACCACAAGGGCTATTCCAGGGGTAGGCAACCTTTTTGAGCCGGGGGCCGGGTTGCTGTCCCTCAGACAACTGGGGGGCCGAAGCCAAAAAATAAATAATTAAATATTTTTTAAAAAATTTAAATAAAGAAAGAAACCGGGACAAATGTAAGACAACATTTTCAAATGGTGGACACTTTTTTAAAAAAAGTGGAGGACATGCAAAAAAATTTGCTGATTTTAAAAAAAATGTTAATATAAATGCATGTTTCTGAGGCGTCTATAGACAATTGCCCCCCCTTGCCCCTGCGCGTGAGAGGCCAAAGGCCCCGGCGGCAATCGGTGGCAGGACCGGGCTGGGGCCGGTCCCAAGGCCTCGCCGGGCCGCATCTGGCCCGCGGGCCGCAGGTTGCCTACCCCTGGGCTATTCCATCCAGTCCATCTCCCCTGCCATGCAAGAACTTTTGTCATTGCTGACCTAAATGTACACCAGGGTTCCCCCCCCCATCATATAAATAAATAAATAAATAAATAAAGCAAGCAAGCAAGCTGCTTTGGGCCACGTTGGAGGTATGCTGTTTAAATGATGCATGCGTCCTAAGAGGCCGGAAGCTGTTCCAAAGCCATGCTCCAGTCCTAAGGACTGGAGTGCAGCTTTGGTGCAGCTTCTGGCTTCTTAAAATGTGTGTGTCATTTAAACAGCATACCTCCAAAGTGACCCGAAGCAGCTTTATTTTGGCCTGTCTGTTCGGGCCCATAGTCTGGATTACTTGTGCTAAAATTGTTTGTGTTTATTGTGTTAACTATTATAGTTACATAGGAGGAAGGAGTTGGGGGATTAGAAGAGTTTGGGAGTAATTTAAGCGCATTACAGACCGCCCAGAAGGGGCGGTCTGCCGCCACCGCCATTTGCAGCGTGGAGGAGCTCCAGCGTCCAAACCGCGAGGCTCCTCTGTGCTGCAAATAAGAAGCGCCAAAATGGCACTTCTCTTTGCGGAGCGTATATAATAATAATGGGGCACTCGCAGTGTCATATGTGCAGCATGATGTGCGGATGCAGCGCGTCCGCTACGTTAAGATGGCGGCCACCGTGTGGAATGGGAGCCGCCGTTTTGTACGGACTCGGTCCGTATTAGGGTTAGGGGCGTCCGGAAGTGACGCCCCTTTCTAACCCTAATACAGACCCAGTCCGTACTATAGGCCCGTTTGTAACGGGCCTTAGTTTAATAGATTAATGTTTGTAGGTTAGTGTAGCTGTATATATGGGATTGCAGGCTTGCCCATCATGTATTCCCAGAATGGCATAACTTTAAAGCTAGGAGGAGTTATGAGCACAAGCTCTTACTAGTTCACACAATGTTTTCCTTTGCCTGGTCATTTTTTTATGTTGAGCATCCTACTTTGACTTCTATACAAGAGATTTGAAATCTGGCTAAAAAGGCCAGGTTGATTGTACAACTAAGATTTTAAAATCTTGAACGTTTCTTAAAACAGCTTAAGTTTTGAGTCATCTATAGGACAAACGGGAAGATCATTGTTAATGTGACTGCCAAGTCAGGGGATGATGTCATTGCTTTAGCAGCCAACACTACAGCAGTGAAACCACTGCAATGCAGCAGAGCAGCGCTCCCATCAGAGGCACACCCAAACGCAGAAAAAAGAAAGAGAAAGTATACAAAGAGAATACAGTACATCTTTGCCAGAAAGAATTCAGCTTTAGCAGTGAGAACTGGTTAAACCCTCCATAATATAAGCTCAGTTTGACAACAACAACAACAAAAGAGGAGGGGGACAAAAGAATCAGCTAAACATTTTAGGGCTGAAGAGCAGGGTATAAATACCATAATAAATAAAAAATAAAAGGTTTTAATTAATTCTGAAATCCTTTAGCATAACATACCTTCAAGTACAAATCTGATATCATCCACTATGTACTACAGTATTTAAACTCTGTACAATGCTACTAAATTTCCAGTGCAGCATGTTTAGGGCAAACAATTTACATTTGCCTGACAGAGAACTTAGGCTTGTATGCAACATATTATCTGCTTTCAGGCATCTAGCTGTTTTGTTGAAAGATACTTTAAACAAGAACAAAATAGAAAACCAACTAGGATTTTAATATTTAAGAATGGCAGGTGTATTTACACCTCATCAACATTTGTACCGAAGTTCTCACAGTAAGACCATCTGCAACCTTTAAAAGTTTTGGGCTGGTACCTCCAGTAACAAAGATGGTACATTCTTACAGATTGAGTACTGGTTCCGTTTTATATGTATAAAATACAGACATTTAAGCAGAATATTCAAACTTGCAATTCAGTTCAAACTTAAGCTGCACTACAGTTGAAGAGTTTAAAACTCTCTGACACACGAAATCGCTTCAAATTATTCAAACATGGCTGAATTAAATTCACCAATACGGCTGTAGGATTTCCAGGATCAAACAGGATTGATGCAATGAATCAGTATTAACCACTAGTATGTACCATCTTGAGCATGGTCTCAGTAGGGATCCTGCATTGGCAGCCATTATGCTTTTAACAACAGAAGCTGATCTCTTCAAACATATTAACTGATTTAGAAACCGTGAAGTTCATATAACACGAGGATCATCAAGATATTCCAGAACTATGATTCAGTCAGGAAACCAGTCCATGTTTATTTTTGTTTTTAAAAAGCTTGTGAATCACAGAGAATATTATGCTATGGTCTGGTATAACTACTCTTGTTCAAGGATTTTAAAGCAGACAGTTCTTCCATTTCTATTGTGCATAAAACAAACATTCTACTTTTATTATATTTATGGCAGCAGAATTCAGAGACATATGGTAGCTGTGTTGGTATGCAATATCAGCATGCAAAGGGATCTTGTAGTACCTTTGAGACTACCTGAGCCAAAGAAATTGTAGCATAAGCTTTCGTACACTTGAGTTGAATCTGCACTGCAGAAATAATTTGTAGTTTGTTGTGGCACTAGGGCTGTCCAACACACAAGGCTAAATATCTCACTAAATTACATATCCCAGGATTCCACAGTATTGAGTCATGGCAATTAAAGCAGCTTCAAATTGCATTATTTCTGCAATGCAGGTTAGACCTTAGTCTATCTCTATCTCTGCGCAAAGTCACTCCGTGCATCTGAGGAAATAGACCAAATCAACAAAATCTTACGATACAACTTCTTTTGCTCAGATAGTCTCAAAGGCACTACAAGATCCCTTCGCATAGTTATGTGTGTGTTACATGATGCTTTGTAGAAATTAGCTATGGTACTTCATCTAAGATTCAAAAAAGCCCACCCAGTAGAGTCTGGAAAACAGCAAACTCTACCACAGATGTAATCTTTACAAAATGGGAAGGGCCTTTTGAAAACCAATTAACAATGTTCAAAAATGGGAGTGAAGTGCTTATCTATAGGAAATGGTAGCATCGAATACTGTTTAGGGGAATATCAGTACATACAGCATGACACAGCAAGTAGCACTCACTTGATAGAGGAGGCAAAAGAGTTTCCACACTGTTTTCCCAAGTCCAGACTTTAATTAGAACTTATCCAAAATTTAACATCTGAACTTTAACAAATATAGAAACATATTTCTTTTATACTCCATCTGGCATATAACTTGCCATAGTAATCTCATCTGAATCCCATAAAAATATGCATTCACATGCCACAGACATTTTAGGCTAAGAAATGAATTTATAACTACAGGAATTGGAGCAGGGAGTTTACTGGCATATCATTTTAAGGATGATTTTGTACACATCATAGAATATCAAATGTTAACGAAGAAGCAAAAAACAGTTGTTTTGCTCCGTCTTAAAAACAGCAGTGGCTGAATTTATGATGAAAATAAAAGAGCAATGTTAACAGAGTATGATATAAAATCTTTATATGTGAAACACACAAAGAATATCACCACACCCTTATGGCGTGCAGTTACAGGGAAATGTTGGGTGTGTTCTAGGTCATATTCTCACACCTGTTAAAACTATGTCATGGTCAAGAGGACTGCAAAATGTCTTGCTTGAACACATAAGCAAGCCTTGATTTTGCCATTTTATATAATGGACACCATTTTATAAAAATATTACATAAATATACAAATTCCAAAAAGCAAGCCTTGATTTTGCCATTTTATATAATGGACACCATTTTACTATCAACTGTATTTAATGGTACTTGATCATCCAAGGATTTTGGGATCCATGGTGGTCCTGGAACCAAACCCCAGTGGATACTAAGGGCCCACTGTATAGATTCTCTGTTCAAACGAGAGTCTGTTCAGAAAAATACAAAATGTGACACATCTTTTACCAAATCTGATAAAAGAGAATTTAAAGCGCTAAAGAATGATGGAGTTGGAAGGAACGTCATAGGCCACTGAATCCAATGCACTGATCCAATGCAGGAAATCCAGAGCATCCTCACCTCTAAACTCAAGCTTCTCATAAGGAAAGACACGGGAGGGGATCTAATACACAACGCAGGTTCTGGTTCTTTTAATGTACCCTACAATGTGTTGCTTTTTATAATAACTGCTGGTCAAGAGAGTAAGCGGGGATAAATACTAGGGAAAAACTACGTATTTGCTGTTTTCTCAGTTGGGTAATCAAGGAGAATGGAGGAGGGTGAGAAAACAAAATGTTCCTGTGTTCACATAAACTAGAGACCTACAACTAGATGTTGCAAAACAAATCCAGGCCCCTGAGAGGTATCTGCCTGTCCCTGCAGTTACCAACTCAGAAGCTAATGAGACACATTAAGAATATGGAATCCATGGCAATAGCTTCCTTTGGGCCACTCAGTGAACCAGCACATTATTTCATTCAGAGTGCAGCTCTCCATGAAATCAAATTGCTGATGGGTGTGTGTGTGTGTGTGTGTGTGGTGTGAGGCTTGACTGTACTTTCTCTCCCTCATATAAATTATAGCAAGAGAGAAAAAGAAAACACCAAATCAACCTGTGTGGGCATTGTTCCTTTTGCTCCTGACTGTAAGTTGTTGAGCTTTTTATTCCTCCCCAAGCCTTTTACATCAGCTTGACAGGCAAAGAACAGAAGACACCCATATTTATCCCCTCAACAGCAAAAGCTTCTGATAACAAGTTGTACAGAAGCAAGTCTATGTTTGCATGAAATATAGCATTTATAGCCCCAAATGTGAATTACTCTCAGATGTGTGGGGCACTGTGGCTGTTGGGAATCAATAACAATGTCAGTCAAAGCAAACAGTATAGACGCTGCATCTGCAATGCAGAAACAGTCCACGTTGATACCACTTAAACTCCCATGGCTCAATGCTATGGAATTCTGGGATTTCTAGTTTTGTGAGACATTTAGCCCTTTCAGGCTCTGATGCCACAACAAAACTACAATTCCCAGGATTCCACAGCATCATTCCATGACAGTTAACCCTGAATTATTTCTGCATTGTGGTGCTGCCCAAGTTAGATGGTGCCTCAACTGATTTCATCACAAGACACAAAGGATCAGAAGCTCCAGTAGCATCTGTGTCACTATGGTTGTTGTTGTGTGCCTTCAACTCATTTTTTTACTTATGACGACTCTAAAGTGACACTATCATGGGATTTTCTTGGCAAGATTTGTTCAGAAGGGGTTTGGCCATTGCCTTGCCTTGGGCTGAGAGTGTGTGACTTGCCCAAGGTCACTCATTGGGTTTCATGGATGAGGTGGGAATCCTGGTGTTCAGAGTTGTAGTGCAGCAACACTACTATGCCACGCTGGCTCCATGTCACTATACAATGGGAAAAAAAGGACACACACACACTTGAGCATGGCATTTGCTATCACAAGATGTGAGGATGGCTGCAAGCTTGGGCAGCTTT
The DNA here is from genome assembly GCF_019175285.1 of Sceloporus undulatus. Lineage (NCBI taxonomy): Eukaryota > Metazoa > Chordata > Lepidosauria > Squamata > Phrynosomatidae > Sceloporus > Sceloporus undulatus. Next base: position 361,693,437 of record NC_056522.1, on the reverse strand, counting down.
AAAAGGGGAATGGATAAATGCCCAGAGGATGAAGCTATTAGTGGCTGATAGTAAGGAGGAACACATAGTCCTTCTGGGTGTATATGGAGAGAGATTGTGTAGTAGCTTTGAGACTAACTGAAAGAAAGAAGCTGGCAGCATGAGCTTTCGTAGACTTCGGCTTCTTCCTCAGATGCATTTTGTGGAGAGGAAAGCAGGGACAGACATATATCTACATATGCCATTGGTATGGGAGAATGTCTGAGCCTGGTTTCCACTCCGCTCACACTGCCAGCTTCTTTCTTTCAATAAGTCTCCAAGGTGCTACAAGATCTCTCTGTGTGCTGATTCTACAGACTAACACCGCAATATCCTAAAAGTTAGAACAGTCTTAAGTTAAAACAAGTATGATGTATCTTTTTGGTATGTTTTTAATTGTACTGGTTTTTTTTAAATACTGTAAGCTGCCCTGATCCCCAGCTTTTGGAATAACAACAACAACAACAACAACAACACACAGAGAGATTGTGTAGCACCTTTGAGACCAACTGAATATAAGAAATTGGCAGCGTGAGCTTTGGTCAATTTCAGTCTACTTCCTCACCCCAAATGCACCTGAGGATTTTAGTTTTAATTGTTTTTTTAAATGTTTTTAATGTGTGTGTGTGTGTGTGTGTGTGTGTGTGTATATATATATATATATATATACACATACACACATTAAAAACATTTTTTTAAAAAAAGCAATTAAAATTGGGTCCCAACTTGAGAGAACAAAAATAAAGTAGAATTACGTCTAGGGAAGAAAGCTGATGGGTGCCAATTTCTTCCTTTCCATGAGCCTCGCTCTCAGAGGTGCTACAAGGTCTCTCTATGTACTGATTCTGGAGACGAACACGGCTATAACCTTTGAATGATAATAATAATAGTGTTCCAGTTTGGATGGCCATAAGGTGTTTCCCCCTACCCTTCCCTCACATACTGAGTTTGTGTGCTAAACGGTTCAAGCGTCGGCCTGTCTGTGTCTGAGGGAGAGAGAGGCAACGGGAGCAGAGGAGCCCGAGGACAAAGGCCCGCCGCCATCTTGTCTTCCGCCGCCATGAGCCCCGCCCTCTTGGCTTCTGTCCCGCCGCCTGCCCTCCATCTTGGCCCTTTGCACAATGGAGAGGGACTCTACTGTGCCAGTCAACAACCCCATGATAGGGTTGCCTTAGGGGCCTCCCGAAGTCAGAAACGACACAAAGGCACACAACAAGCAACAACGCTGTTGAAATGCCTCAGTCGGAGGGAGTGGGCCAGGAGTGTCACACTCTCTCAGCCTCAGAGTTGGAAAGGGCACCCGCTCCGACCCTCCCGCCTCGCAGGAACCCGCAATGGCCATGGCAAACCCCCTCTGGACAAATCTTGACCCCCCCCCCCAAACACAACAACAACAACCCCATGACAGGAGTCCTCATAAGTCAGAAAGGAGACAAAAGCACACAAAGACATCAAAGCATTCCTAAAAGGCAAGCTAAACAGGGTCAGCTCTGGTTCGGTGCCTGGATAGGAGACCGAGGAGCTGACAAAATCGCCTTGGCAAGTATTGCTTGCCTAAGAAAACCATGCGAAATGCATGGGGTTGCCATAAGTCGACAAGTGACTTATATGTGTGTGTGTGCGCGTGTGTAGGGGGGGCTGACATACACACACACACAAGTATACGGCACATGTATTGTGTCTGGGGCCGAGACACACAAAAGCTTGGCTGAAGGCACAGCTGTGATCCCATCTGATCCTGGAAGCTAAGCAGGGCCAGGGAGCTCTGGATGGGTGTTGTTGTTGTTGTTGTTGTTGTGGCTGTTAACTGCCTCGGTGTCTGAGAAACCAGGTGCTGCAGGCTGTGTTTCGGAGGAAGGACCTCCGAGGGAGGATTCCTTGCGCCTAAGAAATTCATGTCAAATGCATGACGGTCGCCATAAGTCAAGACAAGACTCGAAGGCACAGACACACAACTAGACACCTGCAGTGTTGTTGTTTGCCTTCATGCCATTTCTGACTCAGGGCGACCCTGGCTCTCTTGGGCTTCTCTTGGCATGATTCCTTTAGAGGGGGTTTGCCATGGCCAGCCTCTGAGGCTGAGACACACACACACACACACACACATGTCCCTGAGTCTCATATGCTGACTTTAACATCACAATAAATAAACAACGACAATAAACAGAAACAAGACAAAAGCATGAGAGAGAGATGCCTTCAGCGCTGGACTGTACTCGGGGGCCCAGGGAGAGCCACTGGCAGGCCCTGGCCAAGGCCCTCGCTCCGGGGCTCACAACCTGTACGCCAACGCATGTGTGTGTGTATGTACACACACACACACATACAAATACATACATAATGTACACACACACACACCTATATGTATAGATACACGATGTATACACATATACATATTGCACATATACATACATACATACATATAAATACATATAGAAACATATGCCTATCTATACACACAGAGACAGCGGGAGCTGAGCTGAAGGCCCTCCAAGGGCCGGGAGGGGCCCAGGGCGGGGCAGGGCAGGGCAGGGGCCCGACTGACCCTTGAGGGTGGACCTCTCGACGAGGACGGCGTGGACCTGGGGGTCGGAGAGGAACTTGCGCATCTGCTCCACGGCGCCCTTCTCCTCCAGCGCCGCTTCCAGGGCGGCAGGGGCCTCGCCGCCATCCTCCAGCAGCAGCGGAACCAGCTTCCGCAGGTGCTTCTGCAGCACCGAGACGTCCGCCACGTTCTGCACCGCGGAGCCAGGCACCTCCAGCCCGCCATCCTCCCCTCCCCCTCCGCCGCCTCCCCCTCCGCCGCCTCCCGGGTCAGACATTCCGGCCAAGGCAACCGCAGCTCGCTTCTTACGCGGAGCCCGGCTGTGAGCACTGAGAGCCCTCCGCCCGGCGACGGCGCGCTTTAAATACCTCCTCGCCTTGACGGCCCGCCCCGAGGCTTCATGGGAAACGTAGTCCCGGGGAACCACCCAACGCTGTGAAAGAAATGACGTCGTCAACGGTCGAAGGACCACAAGTCCCAAGGTGCATCGGGAAAACAGGCCGGCAAAGGGACCGCTCAGCATTATGGGAGTCGTAGTTCAAATGCGAAAGCACTGCAGCATGCAAGCTGTAGCACTGAAAGCCCAACACTTCCCACTCCACAAAACAGGGGTAAGCCCTTTATCGGGACAACCCGAAGGCAGAAATTAAAAGGCAAACAGCTACTATTTTGTATTTGGTTGTATTTGTATTGTACTTGTCAGCACTTGTATTGTTTTGTAGCGTGTCTTCCATTTAACAATGCAAACAAAAACCCACCAGTGTATACGCTTATTATTGGCCAACTGATTGATATGGAAATTTTACTCTCTCATCTCTCTTCAACTTTCTCGTCTCGCTATATAAATATATATAAGTGTATAGTAGATAGACACGACACGGCACACACTTTATAAGTTTACATATAATGGGTGTTATGTGGGTTGGGTTATAATGTTAAAAAATATCACACGCATAATATAGATATTCCGACGCCAGGAGACCTTGCGCCTTCCGTTTGTGGTGTGTGTGGTGTGTGCTGTTTGTTAATTAAATAAGTATTTTAATTTTTAATATTAAATTTTAGTCGTGTTGTTTTGTGTAACTCAATGATCCTATTTTGCCATGGGAAGCCCACGGAGGGGCCTGGGGCATTCACCTCTCTCAGCCTCAGGGGATGGCACACAACACAAACACAAACACAAACACACACAAGCCATTCAGTGTCGTTCACCAGGCTCTTTCCGAGCATTGTCAGCCTTCTGGCCTGAAACCAACTATTTTATATTGCTCGTGGTGCTTTTACAGTCGTCCCCTCCCCAGTTTTAAAAGGGCTTTGTGACCTCAATAGGAGGCTCATGTTGTAAAGTCACAGCATCTCCACACAGTTAGGGTTGCCATAAGTCTGGACCTCCAAACTCGGGGACAAATTGTAGGACAACATATTTCAAATGTAGTCACATTTGAAAAAATGGAGTACCATATGCAAAAAATTTGATGTTTTTATTTTAAATTTTACTATAAATGCACTTTCTTTTCAATGATCAAAATGTGAGGACATTTTTGGCATTATTTCACAGACACAGATGGCAAAGAAATGTACATTTTCCCTTTCTGGCCACCCCCTCCCCCCATTCCAAAAAGACTTTGGGCATTTAAACATGTCTTTACTTAACAATGACATAGTCAATCTCTTGGCATATTCAGAGGCTTATTCCATACCAACTCTTTGTTGCACAATGAACCTGCTATGCATACGAATAGTCAAGGGGTTTAACAGAAGTGGGTTTGCCCTCGGATTCAACGGTATACTTCTACAGAAGGTGTTGTTCTTTTCAAGGGACTTGGATTTTTTTCATTGTGCATGAGTTTGTTAAAAATCAGAGCAACTTACACATTGGTCTGAGGGCCTCAGAATCTGGCTCATGTTCGAGAACCTCATCATGCATCATCAATCAGCATCATCATCATCATTGCTATCCTCGTCCCCCTCCTCTTTCTTACTCCTCGTCCTTCCTCTCTCCTTCCTTCCTTCAGTCCTCCCTCCCTCCCCATCCTCGGCTTCCTGGACCCAAGCAGAGGAGGAGGTGGTGGCTGCCCTTGGGCCGCACGCACATCCCCACGCCCACCCTGTCCCCAGGCAGCAGGCAGGCAGCCACCCACCTCCGCCGTCAGCCTACTTCCTCTGCCTCCCGGGCCCAAGGAAGTGCCTATGCAGTCGCGGCGAGGAGGCGGTGGGTGGCTGCCTGCTGCTGCCGTGGAGCGCGGGCGGGGGAGCGCGCCAAGCACAGGCCAGGCAACCTCCGCCTCCTCCGCGCGCAGAAAACCGCGCTGGGTGCTTGGCTTGGCCCCGCAGGGAGAGGGCAAGCGTGCCTGCCCTGACGTGGCGTCGCTCCCCCCTTGCCTCCCGCGCGCCAAGGCAGCAGGCAGGCAGCCACCCCCACCTCATCCGCGGGACCAGCACTAGGCGCTTGCCTTGGTCCCAGGGAGGGCAGAGCCAGAGGGAGGAAGGAGGAGGGCGGTGGCTTAGGGCCGGCCGCTGCATAGCAGCACGCGCGGCCAGAAGAGAAGGATGTGGGTGGCCGTGGGCGGGCCAGTCCCACCTTTGGCGCAAAACCGGACTGGGGACCGAGAAACGGAGCGCCAAAAGCAGGTTTGGTCCCGCCTACAGCTGGATATGGCATCCCGACAACACACAGTTTTTGTTGCAGTCCTGCTGATCAGCTTCAGTTTTTTTGGCTGTGTTGCTACAAGAAACCATTGACTACTAACAACGCGTGCTGTCTTTGCAACTCAGGCCGTGGCTTCCGTGCTTGTTCTATCCACAAATAAGTGTCTTAGGATTTGCCTAAGCAAGCTGGCTGGTCCTGTATGTTCTGGGACTGTAGTTTGTTGTTGCACCAAGCTCTCTGACAGAGAAGGCTAAATGTCTCACAAAAAATCAAGTCTACTCTTACAGCCGGGCCTGTGCTACAGTTCCTTCAAATAAGGAGAAGAGGCAAAAACTGGAAAGCCCCCCCCATAAACCCACAAGAAGAAAGATAAGCCATCTCCAAGTACTCAGTGGATGGATGTTTTTCATTTTGGAAAAAAAGTATAACACACTTTGCGCCTATTTATTTCAAGGGCTCCCTCAGGAGAGATATGAATCTAACTAGCAGAAATTTCTGGAGCCAAGAACTTGTTCTGTTGGCTGGGCAGAAAAGAAACCAACCTGTCCAGAACAACACAAGGACGTATCACAGGGAGAATTCCTTAATTTCAAAGGAAAAGAAAGTGGGGCCAGAACGCATTCATGTGAATTCGCTAGTTCAGCAAATTTACGTGAATTCGAACTGCATTCAAACTGACTTCCCGTTGCCCGAAAATAGCTTGCCATTGCCCAAAATTGCATGTGGTAGTCTATCACGCAATAACGTTAAACGCCATGATTGTCTTCAGATTGCCATTGGATTATACTTCCAATTTCCCTTGTCTGATAAACTCCAAGGAATACGGGAGGAGGATGCATTTTGGGAAAGATGGCTTCCCTTCATTCGCTATCTGAACCAACGTGGTTAAGACTAATTGGTACAACAGTCACCGTCCATATTCTGGAAAGGCATCTGCTAATGGAAAGAGAAGATGCTGACTTCTACTAAAACCGACTCATCTGTTAAAACACAGGTATATTATCCCCTATTTGTTTATTTCCAGGATTTACCTCCGGCCTTTCTCCCACGGTGGGATTCACTATTGCCTGTGTGGGGTTCTCCTCTCAGGCAATCCTGCATCTGCCAGCAAATATGGGGGCTTTCCAACCCTTATCCCACCAAAGGTTGGGGTCTCCACTCAGACAATCCCACTGCTGTGGCCAAGTGTGAATTTTCTACTATTTAACCCACCAACTGTGAAGATGTCCATGGTGCTCACTGGAGTTACCAAGGGCAGTGAGTGAGGGCTTTCTCCGATCCTCTCTTCTGCCTCCAGTGCAAGGACTTTCTCCTTTCCCTCTGTGTGACACTAACAGTGGGGACAATCTAAATGCCTTCAAGTTACTTATGAAGATTGATGCAACAAAACCCCTCTGAAGAAACCTTGCCAAGAAAACCCCGTGATAGAACTCTATATTAGGAGGACAGCCAGCGTGGCGCAGTGGATTGAGTGTTGAACTCTGACTCTGGAGTGTTGGAACAGTAACAAGCTCTACACTTGAGCCATTATAGGGTTAATAACCATTACAGGGTTAATGGAGAGCTACTGGGAACACAGATGACCTACAGTTGTATATGCATAGCTCTAATCAACTTTTGAGCCTTAATGAGGATAGCTTTGTAGTGAGCCTTCCTCCCTCCCTCCCTCTTTTGCTCACTCTATTCTCAGCCTTCTTTTCTGTTGCATTATACTTGTGTTATTTGATTGTATTATATAGTTTGTATAATCATTTGCTATTTGTTATTATTATGTTTGCCATTACTATTATGCTTTATTTTGTATCCTTTGTATACATGGGTTTTGTATGATTCTGTTATATATATTGTTTGTTACCCTTTTAAGCATTTATAGATAAAGCCTTTTTATAGTACCTTGTCTCAATTAGTCTCTTTTCAAATCCATTGTTCTAACATGGAGAACAGGTTTTGAACCCCAATTCAGCCATGAAACCAATTCAGCCATGATCCTGGGCAAGTTGCATCCTCTCAGCCTCAGGGAAAGGCAATGACCATTCTCTTCTGAACAAATCTTGGCAAGAAAACCCCGAGATAGGTTTGCCTTAGGGTCGCCATAAGTTGGAAATGACTTGAAGGCACACAACCACAGCATCTTTGATGGACGCTGCTCCTCCATTTTTGCTGCTAAAACTGACACCTTGTCTGAATCCAAGCTTTCTGGTAGTCAGCTTTTCTGGAAACCCAGCAGTGTATAAAAACAAAAAGAAATAGTTATTTACAGAAGTAAAACATATTAGATTATTACATTTAAAACACTACATGCCCTCTCACACTCCTCTCAAATTGACTCACAACAGACCAAACCCCAAACCAACTCTCCTTTCTCCCTCCAACCCTAGTCTACTCAAACCCCTTGCCTAACTAAACTTCCAACTGTCTATCATCATCAGCCTTATGCAGATTTCTCCAACAGCATTCCCTTCAACATCCCATTCTTTCCCCCCTCCCAGTCAATAAATCAATCAATATTTTCAAATACAAACCCGTGACATCACAGCCTGTCACAATGGCGTTTTGTTGAGTTTTTGTTCCGTTTTGTTTTCATTTTTATCATTGTTAATGCATAGTTTTGCAAATTGGCATTCATGGCACAGTATAATGCCTGGCTTGTACTTTTGTTACATAATAAAATGCAGCGTCAGCTCTGCTTGTTGGAAGTTTTCAAACAAAGGTTGGACATCCATCTATTGGGATTCTCTCCAGCTCAGAGATTTCCTGCATTGAGGGTGCGTGCAGACAAGATGGCCTTCAAATCTTGCCCTGATGCTATAAACTTATATGAGATCATGCTGCAAAAGATATTCCACTTGAAACATGCACAGCCAGGAATGAGAAAATAGTCTCAGGTGGAAAACATCACATCCCAGTTAAAAATGTTGGATTGGCTATCCAACACGAGGCTGAAATTCTATACAATGGGCCCTTGGTATGGTGTTTGGTTCCAAGATCTCCACATAGATATCAAAATCCATGGGTGCTCAAGTCTCATTAAATACAATGGCTTAGTAAAACGGTGTCCCTTATATAAAAAAGCTCATCACCATGGCAAGGGACCCCGTTATGTGTGATAAATAAATCTCTCAAGTGAGCAGCTTTTGTAATAAGTTTTGCAGTGCGACGTACTAAGTGTAAATGGTCCCTAGAAAGGAAATAGGACAATTTAACAATTGGATCCCAATTGGTCATTCTAACCAAAAATGGTTGTAAGTAATGGGATCTCTCTTTGGCATATATACAACAATCAAACAAGGTATGCACAGTGTCCTCTATGACTGGAGCACCAGAGATGGACAGGTTGCTCACCTGTAACTGTGTTTCTTCGAGTGGTCATCTGCGAATTCACACAAATGGGTTTATTCTGCACCTGTGCAGCAATGCTCGGAAACTTCTAGAATCTCCAGGCAGAAAGCAATGTATCTTTCTGCAACTTTTTGGCGGTAGCCCCGCCCACCCATATATAAGGCCCCTGGCGGCCCGCTCCTCTTCAGTTCCGAATGAGCCGCAAACAGCGCGGCAACAAGCGTTGTCAAATGAACAGACACTGAGGGGATGGATGGGCGGGTTTGTGTGAATTCGCAGATGACCACTCGAAGAAACACAGTTACAGGTGAGCAACCTGTCCTTCTTCGTGGTCTCTGCGAATCACACAAATGGGTTTAGACTAGCGAGCTGTAGTCAGTGGAGGAGGGAGTGTCAACATCCAATAATCACATATCAATAAAGTATGTAAACCAAACACATTTTTTATTTATTAACAGTGCAACAGGTTTAATGCATGGCAGAAAGTAACACTGCCCTCCCAAAGGCCGCATCATGTCTGGCCCTGGCGTCCAGCCTGTAATGTCTGATGAATGTCAATGGTTGGGACCAGACAGCAGCCTTACACACATCCTTAAGGGGAATCCCCATCAAAAAGGCTGAGGATGCGGCTACCGCCCTAGTTGTATGGGCTCTAACCCGACATGGCAAGGGCTTTCCAGCCAGTTCATAGCAGAGGCGGATGGTATTGGCCACCCACTTGGAGAACCTCTGTGGTGAAACCGGCAGCCCTTTCTTGGCTTCAGAGTAGCACACAAAAAGTCTCTCCGAACGCCTGGAAGCAGATGTCCTGTCCAAATAGAACGCCAGCGCCCTCCGAATGTCCAGGGCATGGAACTGATGCTCGGAGTCCGTGTTCGGATTAGGAGCCAAAGTTGGCAAGACAATGTCCTGATTGATGTGAAAAGCAGACACCACCTTTAGCAAGAAAGTAATGTCTGTGCGGAGGACAACCTTGTCTTTGTGAAAACGGAGAAAGGGTTGGTCCATCCTAAGAGCATACAGCTCACCAGCCCGGCGGGCTGACATGATAGCTACCAGGAAGGCTGTCTTCCAGGTCAGGAGTCTCAGGTCCGTGGTAGCTAAGGGTTCAAAGGGCTTAGACACCAGATGTGCCAGGACGGTGTCTAGACTCCACTGTGGTGGAGGAACCGTAGCAGGTGGATGCAGATTGTTGAATCCTTTAAGGAACTTCTTTATAAGAGGGTCCCTAAACAAAGAAGGCTTGTCCCGAAACAAGTAGTGGGATGAAATGGCAGACAGGTAGCACTTTACAGAACTCAAAGAGAGACCTGCCTCAGTCAGTGTCATGAGAAAGTCCAGGACCACAGGGATGGAGACACGGGATGGTGGAATGTCCTTGGTCTGCAGGAAGGCAAGGAACTTGTTCCATTTGTAGGCATACGATCTCTGGGTAGATGGTTTCTGAGTTGCCTTGATTATCTCTTGCACACCGGTTGGAAGCGTTGTCAAGATTGAATCCTCCATGCCACCAATGGGAGAGATTGCATCTCGGGATGGTGGACTTGCCCGCCGTGGAGCGAGAGCAAGTCGGGCCGGTGTTCCAAGTGGAGATATTCTTGGGCTCGCTGTAGGAGAGGGGCAAACCAAGGCTGTCTGGGCCACCACGGAGTTATCAGGATTGCGTCCGTCTGGTCGGCCAGCATGTTTGCGAACACTCTCGTGATCAGGGGGAACGGGGGAAAGGCATATAGTAGGCCTTGAGTCACCTGAGCTGGAAGGCATCTCCTTCCGATCCTGGCTCCCTGGTTCGAGAGCAAAATCTCGGGGTGTGAGCGTTTGACAGGGAAGCGAATAAGTCTAAGAGAGGGGTTCCCCAGTGGGCGAAGAGTTGATTTACCACATCCGGATGCAACTTCCATTCGTGGCAGGTGGAAGATGACCGCTGAGCTGGTCTGCAAGGTCGTTTTGATCACCGGCGGTGGATGCACTGTAAAGAATCTTGTGTTGTATGCACCATCCCAAATGCGAATGGTGATGGCGCAGGGTCCGCGACCAGTCGTCCTCCCTGTTTGTTGAGGTAGTACATGGCCTGGTGTTGTCTGTCAGGAGAAGTACTACCTTGTTTGAGAGGACAATTGAAAGGCTCTGAGTGCCTTTTCCACGGCTAGCTCTCAAGACGTTGATGTGGAGAGCAGCTTCCGCAGGTGACATTTGTCTTTATGGTAAGGTCCAGAGTTTGGGCGCCCCAACTTGTAGAGAGGCGTCCGTGGTCAGGGAGAGATCTGGTTGTGGAGGCAGAACGGCATCCCCACGCAGACATTGTCGGGCTGGAGCCACCATCGTAAGGACCTGTACAGTCCTTGGGATGGGAGCAATTTGGAAGGGGCATCTCGGACGGGATCGAACACGGAGAGGAACAAAGACTGGAGAGGTCTGAAGCGCAGTCTGGCCCGGGGTGACAAAGTGGTGGAGGCCAGATGTCCCATGGCAACTTGTACCAGATGAGCTTGCAGGTGCCTCCGTCGAGGCAAGGTCGCGGGGATGCACAAGGGTCCGAAATCTTGCATCTGGAAGGTATGCCCTCAGTGCCAGGAGTCCCGTGGTTCCTATGAAGTTGATGCGTTTGGTGGGAGTCAAGTTGGACTTGTCGAAATTGACCTGCATGCCCAAACATGAAGAACGCGAGGGGAAAAGTTGAGGTGCTCGAGAAGAGTGTCTCTGGAGGACGACGAGAAGAGCCAGTCGTCTAGGTATGGGAAGACTGTGATTCCTTTGGCGCAGGTAGGCCACCACGGGCACCATGCATTGGTGAAGACCCTGGAGCTGTAGAGAGGCGAAAGGGAGGACTTTGTACTGATAAGCCTCGTCGCCGACAGTGAAGGCGAGAAACCTCCGGTGGTCCTCAAAATCGAAATGTGAAAATAAGCATTTTCAAGTCCAGTGTCACGAACCAGGAGTTCTCCTGCAAGAGTGGCAAAATAGAAGCAAGGTTACCATCCTGAACTTCTTGCAAACAATGAAGGCATTCAGGGCCCAAGATCCATTATGGGGCGGAGGCCCGAGTCTTGTCAGGGATGATGGGAGTTGTAGCTCTTCACCTCTGGCTTGAACTCACCACCTGGTTGTGCACCGGCTGACCAGTTTTGGCCAGTGGTTATAGCTTAGCAGAGTTACAGAGAATAGGCTGAAGACCCTGACAAATTCTCCAAGCCTTCTCACTCTTGCTTCACAGAAGTCTTCACCCTTCTTCTTCAGGATCCAGCTGGTTCTTGTAGCTTCACCCAAGACACCAGACAACCAGTAGTCTTATATAAAAATCTACTTTTATTCTACTATAGACAGCTCCAAACTATCCAACACAATCTCTACTCCTCACTCTATCCACTCCACAACCACCTATCCACTACTACAACCCACAAAACATTGGATTCATAGTCATTATATAGTCAATGCAGATACCACCCACGTTTGTCTGTTTCCACCCAGTAGGCGTGTACACATTCTCATTGGTTTCTTGGTTCATCCTACAATTAGTGATCATCATCTCAGCTTGACCACTTAACAATGTCAGTGTGTCCAATTATCCACTTTACATTTCTTGTCCTTGGCATCAGGACTTGTTAATTCCATATCTATTACACCTGTGTGGTTCCCAATTGGCTTCTGCTGAGTCACCTGACCACACATACATGTTTATTTCATATACTGTATACCCATGTTGCTTTTTCTTGACAAGTCCTCTTGGTACAGTGAAGTATTTGGAGAAAAAGCACCGTTGAACCCCAGAAGGGGAACGGTTCAAACAGCGTCTTTGTCTAAAAGAATGCGCACTCGTCGAGAAGGGTGTCCGAGGGACGGTTGAAATGAATGCTCCAGTTGGTGGGAGCTCAGAAAACTCTAGGGCAAACCCCTACGTACGATGTTAAGTGCCCAGAATCAGTGGTGATAGAAGCCCAGATGTTGTAGAAAGGGCTTTAATCTGCTGGAGAGGGGGCTGATGAGTGCGCAGGAACACATCAGAACCTTCTTTGCCCTGGCCGTCCTTTTTCTTATAACCTGTGGTATCTGGGTTGGGACGGCTGTTGCCTGTCCGCGGAAGGAAAGGAGAATGGGAAGCTGACCTTGGGCTGTCTATCCTGGTGGTAAGGACAGTCCTGAGGCGGAAGCGGTACTGGTTACTGGGGTACAGGGGCGCTGAACAGGATATCTCTGTCTTGGGGACTTAGACGAAAAGCCGACATACCGTGCTTCTTGGCTGCAGTCTTCATCCGGTATCTGAAGCTGAGCTTTTGTCCGTGTCCCTGTTGAAGAGGCCCGAGTTACAAAGGGCATGTCTTCAATAGCCGCCTTCCTTGGGGGTGGAGGTCGGAGGACCGAAGCCACGCATAGCGACGGAGGCTATGGATCCACACAGCACCTTGTATGCACAGTCCATGAGTGCTGCGAGGTGATCTTGCTGGCCAGCCATCAGATGGATCTCGTTCCAGAGAGCGATCATCATGCGTCTCCTGTCATCTGGGAGGTCCGCAATGGTGGGATCCATCTTCTCCACCAGGAACTGTACATAGGCCCCCATACAGGCTGCATAATTGGCTATTTTGAGGTTGAGAGCCGCTGAGGCGTAAAACTTCTTAGCCAGACCATCCAGCTTCTTGCTGTCTTTGTCCACTGGCGAGGAAGATGTCCTAGGACCTGCCACAATCCCCACTCTTGCTGTAACTCCTAATTAAATAACCAGTTTGTTTTAGTTTAGGCAGAATGAATTAGTGTACTTTTTGAGGCTCATGTATGTAATGTTAAATGACAGTTTGATCTTAAGTACAGGCCAGGCCATTATATCCCTGCATTATATCCCTTTTTGTAATCAGGAAAATTTCCCTGTGCATATAAACAGATGCAATTGGACTACTTTTTTCATAGGGAGCAGATGGGAGAAAGCATGGGATGGAATGGTTGTGTGTAAATTAATGTTACATGAGAGGTTCATTATTCCCATGGATTAGAATTGTTCGTTACCACTGTTTTTAATTCTTGGTTAACACTGAGACACTGGAATGAATGTGTGTCCCCAAACAGTATCAGTGTGTCACGCTAATTCCGCCTTTTCAGATACATCGGAATAGTTCTGTTACCTGAATTTTATCAGCAGATATTATTTGTTCTGTAACTTTGTTCCATGATCCTTCTACTCATATCATTTTTGTCAGTGACCCAGCACTTTGTTGCTTTATATTAGCCCCTTGTCTCAAAAACAATGTCCTCATCCATTAAAAAAAAAACAACCAATTTTGTAGGTTTCTTCATCTTACCCATGTGAATGCCACCATTTTGTAACACAACTAACACAGGGAAAGAAGATCAGGGATTTGTTGGTTCATTTAACTGAATGAACCAACAAATGCTTGTAATGGCCACCAAGCTTGTTGTGGTCTTCTTTCTTTCCTTTCCTTTCAATATTCAGGTCCCGAATGCACTTTATTTTTCAAGATCTTTACATTTCACTTATTGTATCTTCTTGATTCAATGAGTGAATTTTAAAGACCTTTAAAGCTAAAGTGTATTAGTGACTGGAATATTGTAAACATTTCTCTTTACATTTCACTTACTGTATCTTGAGAGCTAGCATGGTGCAGTGGTTTGTTGGACTAGGACACTAGGAGACCAGGTTTCAAATCCCCACTCAGCCATGGAAACCCACTGGGCAACCTGGGCCAAGTCACACCCTCTCAGCCTCAGAGGAAGGCAAAAGCAAACCCCCTCTGAACAAATCATTCCCAAAAACCCTGTGATAGGTTCAACCTAAGGTCACCGCAGGGTGAAAACAACTTGAAGACACACAACTATCTTTTTGATTTATGTTGAGCGACATAGGAAGAGCTATAGTTGATATTTCAAAGAAGACTCTAATGATTTAGTCATTTGCAGTGAGTATGGTGCATCTTAGCTTGTTGCTGCTTGCTCCACCTTTTCTGATGATTTTCACTGCTATCACCTGACATCTACAAGTGTCTCCTTGTCCTTCTCCCTCATAGAAATCTTACTATGCAATTGTATTCCCCCCCCCCCCCAATCAAGCCCATCCATTGTTTGAGACTTTAATGAGTCCTCCTACTTACCTGTATTTGAGGAGCATCTTCAATTACAATTGGTTTTGTGTCATTCCTGCATGTGGGCTCTATTTGATTTAATTAGTATCTAGTCCAGTGATGGTAAACCTTTTAGGGACGAAATGGCCAAACTAAATGGCCTTCAGGTACTGGGTTTTACCTGGTGCCAGGGGCAAGACTTCCCGCACCCTCCTGGGCCTTCAGTTGCCTCTGTGGCCTGGGACTTCCCCCACCCTCCTTTTGCCACAAAAACTGGCTCCATGTGCCATCTCTGGCACGTGTGTCATAAGTTTGCCACCACAGATATAGTCCTTCCTTTATGGAGTCCAAAACACCATATGTATATAATAAACTAACCAAATAGATGGTCTTTCAAAGTTTGTTGTCACGTGCGTTCAAACTGTTTTTCACTTATGGCAACCCTATAATGGGGTTTCCTTGGTAAGATTTGTTCACAGGAGGTTTGCCTTTGCCTTGCCCTGAGAATGAGAGTGTGTGGTTTACCTTAGGTCACCCATTGGGTTTTTATGTTGTGTGTGCACACACACACTGGACAATTAAAGTACGTTTATGGCCACTTCCATTTTCATCCAATTTTGGAGGCATTTTGGCAAATTTGTATTACTGAATTAAGACTGGTAAAACACTGGCTGCCCATGTTTTGGCTTACAAATCCCATCAGCCCCCACTCAGCACTGTTTGCGGGAGTTGTAGGACAAAATAACTGAAGGGTAAAAGGTCCCTCCATCCTTTTTACTTTCTCTGCTAGGGAGATATTGTAATTTAGAATATACAGTTTGTTTGGAGGTAACTGTGTTATGGCTTGGGTGACCATGAGCACCTTGTGGCTTCTTACAACAGTGTAGTTTTACAACACAAAATCCTACACAGTTTACACAGACGTAAGCCTGAATTTAGGAGATGTCTCCCTTGGCTAAGGATGCCTAGCATGGCAGCTTTGACTTCTTGTTTGCAGTATCTGAATCTGCTAACAGCAAATGCCTCTCCTAGACCTAGAAAAGAACCATTCAGTGTAAATTACTGCCCTGAGGGTTATCAAACTCATAAGAGAAACTAGTTACACAAGCAACATTTTATCTTGAATTTTTAATGAGTAACAGTTGCATGAGGTCAAGGCTTCAATATAAAAAGAAATGCATTATTTAAGGAGCTCAAAGCTCCATAAATGTTTAATTATTACTGCTGGGTTTATCTGTGAATAATCTGACCTTTACCCCCCCAACCCCAATACATTATAATTTCCCATTCCTGAACCAGTATTCTGTATGAATGTGGAAGTCATTTAATTGGTCTCTCTCTTTTTGTTCTTGTGAACCGGTAGGGTGCAATTTTAACTTCCCAGTGTGTTAACCCTTTTAAAGGTAAATTAAAATATGCAGGTGTGAAAGTTAAACTTGTTAGAGTTCAGCTTTCATCAGCAAAGCAGCAAAAAACGTGTGTTTAACCTGTGTTGTTTATTTTATTGCTTCTAATTTAATATATGTATTAATCTCAATTGTTCTTTGTAGAGTGTACACCACTGGCAGGTCTTTATTTTATTTTATCTTAATTGATCGTATGTATAGTGTTGTGTAAACCTACAGCGCTTTGTAAATAAAGCTTAATAATAAATAAATAAATAAATGTCGGTCAGACAATATTTTAAAATGCTTTCCTAAAAAATAAAGACTAACTCAAAAACAAGAAACATGTAGTTTGTGGCTTTAAAAAACAAAAATTCATGGCTTTAATAAATATATAAATAAGAAAACTAAAAGCTAATCTAACTGGAGTTAATATAGCAGGAAGAAATCTGTTAACTTCACTCAGAGGAGGACTCTGTTAGTTAAACTGCCACTTAAGACTGACAGAATGACAGAGAGGGAAGGGAGGAAATCCCTATCTAAATAAAGAGGAACAGGAAAATGCAATCATAAATTTTCCAACATAATCTATTCCCCAAATCAACTGAAATATATGTAAAGAACAGAATTTAATACAGAAATGGATAACTATATGCCATATAGAAGGAACTTCCTGCATATACATACTATGCATACTTGTGCATAAGTCGAGAAACGTTAGTCAAAAAATAAACTCAAAGAATCTGGGTTGATTAATCCACTGGTCAATAGTACTGTACATTAATTTTTATCAAAAAAGGAACCATTCCCCCTTCCGAGTGGGGAAAGGCGAGAGCTTAGTTGTTGTTGTTGTTATTATTATATTTTATTTATATAGCGCTGTAGATTTACACAGCACTGTACATATAAACAATAAAATTGATAAAAATGAAACCTGCCAATGGCATACATTCTACAAAATATATATAAAACAATAGATAATAATACAAGATAGAATTAGATAAAAAAGCAGACAACAAATTATAAAGATCAAATATCAAATTAAATATCAGATCTCAGATAACAATTGGATAAACAATCACACAATGCCTGGGAATGCTTTCCTGAACAATATAGTCTTCAACTCAGTTTTGAAACTGGTTAAAGAAGTGATGACCTGTGTGGCTCGTGGGGGAAGGAGGTTCCAGGAGTGAGGGGCAGCAAGTGAGAAGGGATGAATCCAGGACGGGGCAGAGAAAATCCTGGGCTGAGACAGCAGACCTTGACTACCAGAATGGAGGGTACGAGTGGGAATGTGAGGAGAAAGAAGTTTAGATAAATAAGGAGGGACCAGCCCATGCAGGGCTTTAAAAGTCAACAACAGGAGCTAATACTGAATATGGAAGGGGAAGGGAAGCCAGTGAAGGGATGATAATAGAGGAGAAACATAGTCAAAGCGGCGAGGGGATGTAATAATGCATGCAGCTGAATGCTGGATAGAAATCAATGGATGGAAGTGAGAGAGAGGAAGCCCTGCCAGAAGGAGGTTACAATAATCTAATTGCGAGACCACCAGAGCATGGACCAGGGTCTTGGCAGCAGAGGCTAAGAGAAAGGGCTCAAGCTTGACTCAGGCTTGCATCCTTCCGAGGTCGCTAAAATGAGTACCCAGATTGTTGGGGGCAAATTAGCTTACAGTTGTAAACCGCTTAGACACTGCTTAGGCGGTATGAAGCAGTATATAAATGAAGCTTGTTTGTTTACTGTAGAGAAAGAATCTAGACTGTGGCTGTGGCC
Organism: Sceloporus undulatus; assembly: GCF_019175285.1. Taxonomy (NCBI): domain Eukaryota; kingdom Metazoa; phylum Chordata; class Lepidosauria; order Squamata; family Phrynosomatidae; genus Sceloporus; species Sceloporus undulatus. Next base: position 361,675,656 of record NC_056522.1, on the reverse strand, counting down.
TGGATCTGGGGGATACACAACAAAGAAGAATAAAAAATAAAACCAAGACTACGGGCTTCCTGGAATGGTCAAATACAAATGTCATCAACAGAAATGGAAAAGGAGTACTGAAGAATAGACTTAGGTGGAAAAACGAGAAGCTCTGTTTTGGACATATTAAGCTTCAAGCGTCAATGCATCGACTGAAAGACAGCTGTAAGACAAGATGAAACTTGCTGTTCAAGACCCAGTAGTTCATCCTACTGCAGCGGTTCCCAAACATTGGTCCTCTAAATGTTTTGGACTTCAACACCCAAAATTCCTGACTGTTGGCCAAGTTTGCTGGGGCTTTTGGGAGTCGAAGTACAAAATACCTGGAGGAAAAAGTTTGGGAATCACTGTTCTACTCTATTTGTTGCAGCAGTGTGTTTAGCTTTTTGAATGTGTGGGTGCAAAAATGGTGGCAGTGGCTCTTTGGCGTCAGGGGATCAATGCTTCTTTTAGGTTCTTTTGGAATGGACTAAGGCAAACCTTTCAGCACTCAGGCAAGCCTTTTGTCACTCTACTTAGAGATCAAAATCGCTGTTCTTTTTAAAAAAATAAAAGTTAACACCAGACCTTAATTTTTCAATTAAAAAAAGGAGCCATCCCTCTTCTCTGAGTTGAATGGTGAAGTCTTTTTGAATGCCTGAGCGGGAAAATGGCACTGGGGCAGCCAGGAGTGCTTTCGTCTCTCTGTGGAATGGATCCAAGCAGCCCTGTGCTGAGACTGCGCCCCATCATCCGCCTAAATGGCTGCTATTACTGGCACTTTAGCCCTACAGTTTTTTTGGGGGGATGGGGGGGCTATTTACCATAGTTCCCTCCTCATCTAACCTGCCTTTGGGGTGAGCACAGTTACCCCTAGCAGAATTTTGTAATTTTGATTTTGCTTTACTTTGTCCTTTACATCCTTTGATACATGCTCCTATGTTTTACCATTGGCTTATCCATGGATCATATCAAAATCCATAATTTTGGCCCTAAAACCTACCCTTTGATTTATACATGAGGTTGATTTATAATGTAAGTATATATGGTAAACATAAACTTTGGCCAATAAAATGCATACAAGCTATGTTCCACAAAAAAAATCAAGTTTCAGATCGCAGCCTAAATCATAGGCTCAACCAAGCCGATATAGGTCCTATGAGTCTATTATAGTTGGGATTAGCAACTGGATTTGGGGCTATGTGTCTCTAGGTTCATTTCAGGAAAGAGAAATAGTGTTCTGGACTATATATGAAATTTGTTGTAAGCAAAGGGTCTCAAAACTGATCTTGTGCATAATACAGAGTCCTACTGTAATCTCTAGCACAAGCTCTTGACATCTGTCAGCCAACTAAAGATAAGGAAACGTATCTCAACTGGTTTGTGTCTAATGAAATAATTTAATCAAAGGAAAATGGATTTGTTTTTCAGTAAGTGTAGACTGATGCCAATATTCTGCTTGTTCTTGTGCCAGCACATATGGAAGGTGCAGCATCAAGAGTACATAAAAAATGGGCAGGCACAGTGGCATAAAGAAGGCAGAAGACCATCTCACTGTCCAGTTTCTTCCTCTTTGAGCAGTCTATCTCTGCAGTGCCTGGTTTAACTGAAGGTGCTCTAGAAAAGCAGACTTGGAAGGCTTCCTGGAGTGTCTTTAGGTTTGAGGACCCACTTGAAGCTAGACATCGTGCAGAAAGGCTCTTCAGAAACCAACAGTCCCCAATCTGGATGGCAGTGAGGGAGATTTCTCTGCACCTATCAACCGTGGTGCATCCCTGAAAAAATTTACTATGTCAGTTTAGCTACACACAGTTTAAGCATACTCAAATTCCTCAAATCCTTCGCAATTTTAGTTAATGAGATTAATTTGAAAGAAGTTGCTTGGATCATGCACACCCTTGAAGAAAATTAGCTGTGTTTACATGGAGCAACAAGACAACAGAAAATGCTAAAACTTTCCAGGCTTTGTATGAGGAAAACCAAACATCACAAGTCAATTTTTCAGGCAGACTTTTTCTGTAATATTCCCGATAATGGACAGAATGATCATGTAGGTCTGACTGCTAACGGGTTACAAATAAAGAGTATCCAGTCTCTCTGCTATCTCACCAACGCCAATTACTCTGTTGTTGTAAGAGAAAGTGGAGGGTTTGGCTGGGTCTTCTGCACATGTTGCAGCTCTTTAAAAATCCACTGTAACAGCAATTTTATTTCATATGCTTTCTTCTTTGATACCAATACAGTATGCATTCTCATCAGAGGGTCTTGTGCTAAATCTAAAAATAGTTTTATGATGAGTATGTAAAATTCCATTTCTTTATTTAGTCCATATAATACACCATTTTTAGAATTTAAAAACTAGATAAAAGAGAGTATTAAATGGCAAGCGTATGAAGTTTTTCTTCAAAAACAATGTCTGAACAAAAAAGGTTTGAATTACAAAATATTTAAAAATATGTTGGTACATTTGAATGTAGCATTCCACTAAAGCATAAAGATACAGATAGAATATAAAGAAAATTGTGCCACTTACCTATTTTCTTTCAGTTTCTAGGAACTTTTTATTCTGTACATAGGACCATTCTGTACAAAATATGAAGTCTACATTTTTATTATTCATTACAATAAAACCAAGTACAATGTATGTACAATATTAAAATGAAGCCATACTAAAGCCACACAAAAAAGACACTTGAAATATTCTTTTCGACATTCCTGATGTACAGGCATAAAATTTTAGAGAATATGGGAAGGTGGCTACCACTGAACTTTATGAAGAACAACAATCACCAAAACTGTTTTATTTGCACATTTTTATTTTGGATGTATTAGTTTTTAGAATAATTTAATACAGAATTTATACAGAGCATAAAAATGGTGGTAACAAACAAGCCAAACAATTAGTGCTGCTAAATTTTAGAATATTGCTCAGGCAAGTTTGTCAACTGGCCTAAAATTTCAAGAGCAAATTGCCATGGCATAATTCCTCTATCTATCCCAGAACATTAATTTTTGGTGAATGTTTATCTTCAGTAAAGAGGAAAAATAAAATCTAGACAGTGAAAGATCTTATACGTTGAGTTACACAGTCAACCAAACATTGATATACAATATTTTCCCACTTCCCCCACCGGATAAAATTAGAGAGCTTCTTTCCAGAAACTTCTTTCATCAACCTATTGAATGGCCAAATTATATTTTAAAAACTGATAAGTTATCAGCTAAAGATGGAAGTTCAAACAATGGTATATCAAAATACATATAGACATTGTTTTATGCAATTATAAAAGCACCCATTCCCCCCTCAAAAGGAAGGAGACATCTTTAAGCCGCTTTATTAGTTTTATTTATTTTTTGATTATGGCAAAAGTGTATATATTTTCAAGTTTAACAGGAATTTATTTACTTATATTTTATACTGAATGGGTATTTTATTTGAAGTTTAGAACGGTCTTTAAATTTAGCTTTGTCTTAGCAGTAATTCCCATCATACCTGATCTGATTTTCCCCACAAGGATTTTCCAATACAAACTGGATGTTTTTCATTGAGACTAGACAGCAGACATTACATCCGCAGGAAGGTTACTACAAAAGCCTGTTTTACACAATCATTTTCATAGATTCAGGATACCTGACTGCCTTTAAAGAACTATTTTAAAGAAGCTACACAGTTAACTTTTTTCTGTATCAAGATACTGAATATTGTTATATTATTACTGCCAGAGACAATCATTTTGGGGGGGGGGGGGGGGAACTCATCTAAAACAGCTCCTAAACAGAGTATGAAGTTTAAAATACCTGTCACCCTGAGTAAAATCAAATATTGAAGACAAAGCACTACATGTATATTTGGAAAATTTATCCGTGCTTTCCATCTAGAACAATGAAAAAAGAGCACATAACACACAAGTAACCTTATGGAATATATAGCAGCATTTGAAGGTCAACACCAACTCAGATTTTTTTAAATGATCAATGTATTAATTTATTTTTTGGTGAGGTGTGCATGTATTACATGTGCTCTTCACCGCAGAAGAGAATATTGACAGGACTAATGTTAATTAATTTCTTGACTCTTAAGACAGGCATCTGGAAAATGGCATGCCATTAGAAAACGTTTTGCTTTATTGAAAATAATTTAAAAAGTATTGATGTTGTACTTTCACTGAACTACATTATGCACAGAAATGTATGTGACTTAGCTGGCATCATGATGGCTGTGGGAAGAACTCTTACAGCCCAAAGTACGCCACACGATATAAGCTCAAGTAAGGGTGGAAAGCAGTGAGGCCATTTTGGTAAATAAATGAATAGCTTTGCAAAACAAAAGAGGTATGCAATCACTTTTTAAAATGCAGTTTATTTCTAGTCAAGGCAGACAGAATTTCATTTTTAGGAAAACAAATTCCTCTTCTACCAGCTCTGTTCCAAAATACTCAGTTTGCATTACAAGCTAAAGCACTCGAAAATATGGCTTCAGTCCGTATAAAGTACTTGGATAAGAGTGCCTCTCTCTGGAACATTTTTGGTGCTCCTAGAAATTAGCTGTGATTGAAGATTGTCATGAAAATTACCATTTTGTAAGCTGCAATGAGAGAACAATTTAACTGTGTGTTTTGAAATTGCCAGAATATAACTACAGACAGTAATGCAGAACAGTTTTCAAGTTCCCCCTCCCTTCAGTCTTATAAAAATGCCGATTATGAATTTAGAATCCCATTGCCAAATCACCAACTTCAGCTGCTGCAGGAAGAAAAAGAAAAAGGGCTTAGTCTACCAGGCACTTCTGTAGTCCAATCTCCAATCATTTCAGTGGTGCTTATTGATAAAAATTCACGTAAGGTTATTTCAGATAGTACGCTTGTAAGAAGCTGTTCCACATAACAAAAAACATGGAACTTCTGTGTAGATTGTCCCATTTGACAGTCACACACACATTTTGTCATATTCATGTCTGATGTACAAGAACCAGAAGCTACAACCAACTGTAGCTTTCCAGCAGATGTATGTGCCACAAACATGATAGACATTATGGTTTCATAGATTTTCTTATGCAGAACTGCTTTATGTGCACACAGACACTGAGGGGCTGCACAGCACCAGGGCCTGCAGATCTGTCCTAGAAGACTGTTTTTTTCTCCTAGTAGTAATATGAAAAAGTGCATGTTTCCAATTGGTTGGTCCTATACAAACAGCACCAACAAAAGGTCTTTGTCTAACACTAACCACCCCAAGTTTCTTCATACAGAATCAGGCAATTTACCATTGTTTGAACTATTAATCTTGAGCTGTGCATATTGTATCAAAGTTATTGCCGGTCAGAATGGGGTTGAAAAAAGTTTGACTTGTGTGTAACTGATCAGTATGGCACAAAAAGTAAGTTCTCTACTGTAGAACAGAGTCCTGAACAAAAGGGTTTTCCTCCAAATTTTACTTGAATAGTCTAATGCCCATCATGTGATATTAGATCGTCAGCTCGGCAATGGGACTCCAAGGCTTTCATGGTGTAGATATCCTGAGGCAGTTCTGACTTGCGCCGCACCATAGGACGCTCCTTCTTCTGATCCTTCGGTGCCTAAAATCAAAATGCAATGTTTTAAAAATTCAATTACGTCTTATACAACAGGCATTTTGTTTAAAAGAAGAGTGGAAAAATCAGTATTAACAAACTCATTCCAGCAGCTTGGGAAATCTACTTGATGATGCCATAATGATTTGGGTGATGCAATGCTATCCATATAGGGTATCTTGCTGAACTTATTTTTAACTCTTTCTGGCTCTTCAGGAAGTCACTAAGTTTTACAAACTAACAAATGGCACACAAGGTATCATTATGAACTATTAGAGTCTCTCTGGGTCTCTAGGAAGCCACCAAGTCCCAAATAACATTGGGAACACAAATTAACCATTTTGTGTAGTCCAAGATAATACTGGCTATAATTATATAGTATGAACTTTGAGCACTGCCTAGTTCCCCCTGGTGAGCAGTCATGTAGCAAACTGTATTTAACTCTCCTGCCACCACAAGTGCCTATTCAAGTTGTGAGAGCAACACCGTAGCAGTCTGCCTATGAAAGTACAGTACAGCACTATAATGGCTGTATTTGCAGCTTCTAAATGGGTCAATAAGGCCAGAAAGGAGTCACAAGACTGTGTGTGTAGCTGCCACAGCTTTATGTCTGGGGAGACACAGCTGTACTACATCTGCCTGGCTTCCTCAGCTACCTGGGAAAAGGCCCGGAAGCACTCAATCAGAAAAAGTCTTTGAACTGTTTCCTTACTGAGGAGATATATGACACTGCTATGGGAGCTCGCAGTCTCTAGTGCCAAGCAGGCATCTAGAAAAGCATCAGTGGTGGGATTTAGGGCTGGGTTTAGTGACAGCTGAAATGGGGATGGATGGACTTGATAAGCGCCCCTTTAAATACTGGCATTCTTATTTGGTAATTATGTTCTAAAGTGTATTTCAAGTCCAGAAACCACATATGTGAAAACTGGTGTTAGTATACATATAATGGTTAAAGCACATTTTTGTTCAGATCAATAAAGTAACAAGGGATAGAAAGAGTGTATGTAGGAAGCAGGGGAAGTAGCAATATTAAAACATTCACCTATTGCAACTAACATAGTTCCTCCAGACCAGGGGTGGGGAACCTACAGCGCTCCAGGTTCTGATGAACTACCATTCCCACCATGCCTCACCACCAGCCAAGGTGAAGGAAGTTTTAGTCAGGTTCATGGGGCTTGGCTGTAGCTCCTCACCTTATGGTGATGCTATGGAGGTGCTACAACCAAGCCCTCATGAGCCTGGCTAAAACTTCCTTCAGCTTGGCTGGTGGTGAGCTATGATGGCAATGGTAGTTTGTCAGAACCTGGAGGGCCACAGGTTTCCCACCCCTGCACTAGACATGAAGCCCCTAATGAAATTTGCTGGCCCATTTCACACTGTCATAAGATCTGTGGGACTCCTGGCTTACCATGGGTAAACACTGTGCCATTGAATTCTGCTGAACTGTTCCTGCTTGCTGAAGAAGGTAAACATTTGGTTCCTCTGGGTATCCAAATTACAATAAACAAACCATGGACCGAAATGCTGGCTTGTTCTTGACAAACTGGAGTTTGCCTGAATTCTGTTTTTTGTTGCAACCAAATGTGGCCACTGTTCCTTAATTTTTCATCATACTGAATTATACAGTGTTGGTGTATTTCATACTTTAAATACTGTCCAGATGAATTCTTGATTTCTCAGTGGAGCTTTGTTAAAAAGAGACTACAGCCCTACTGGAAGTCACTGGCTTAGCTCTTCTAATGTCAGGGAAGACATGGCAGAGTGTTCTAGTTATTAAACATTTGAGAATGTCAAAGTGGGATGGGGTAATATAATACGTAAATGTCAATTAGCAGCTTTTGTTAAGCAGTCACTTGCCTATATGATCTTAGGAACAAAAGCCACTTTGCTAGCTTCAAATTAACTTGGTGGTTTGGAAGCCATTTAATGCTCTTAAGACAATACTTACTTTTTGCACAAGTTAAGAGCTGCTTGAACCATTTCACTATTAACTAGGTTAATAGTTGCTTGAACCATTTCACTTAGAACAAGAGGAAACCTACGCTTAAGCAATTACTAAAATTATACTGCTCGTTTCAAATTTGTTGCAATTAAAGAAAAAAGGTAGAATTTATGACTAAAAGGAGTAAATACTTCTGGATCAAGTTTGGAACGAGTAGGCTAATTTTTCTTCCTACGTGCTTACCGGACAAGCTTCTTCTTTCACTGTATTTTTCAGCACATGCAAGTCTTCAATTAAAGGCCCATCTGTTTCCATTGCAACAGGACTGCTCACTAGACAGGTGTCACTATATACTGAGTACTAACCAAATGCAAAATGTTTATGTCAGAATTTTGATAGTAAAACTTAACATTGAAAGCTATAGCAATTCAGGCAATTCACTTTTAGGAATGTTAACCTTACTACTATCTTACACATTCTAATGCTTTTTACCTTTGAATCATGAACAAAAAAATAGCTTCAGTTTCTTAAATAAAGGAATTTGACAGCTTACTGAATTCTAATACAATTAAAAAAAAAGAAATTTATATATAAATATTGTGTGAGATTTCTTTCATTGGTACAGTAACAAGTTGAACATGAGTGAACAGTGCGATGCGGCATCTAAAAAGGCCAATGCAATTTTAGGCTGCATCAATAAAAGTATAGTGTCTAGATCAAGAGAAGCAATAGTGCCACTGTATTCTGCTTTGGTCAGGCCCACCTAGAATACTGTGTCCAGTTCTGGGCACCACAATTTAAAAAGGACATTGAGAAACTGGAGCGTGTCCAAAGGAGGGCGACTAAAATGGTGAAGGGTCTGGAAACCATACCCTATGAGGAACGACTCAGGGAGCTGGGGATGTTTAGCCTGGAGAAGAGAAGATTAATTTATGTATTTATGTATTGGGGAGGAAAAGTGCACTCTAGAGAAAGCTGGTACAATTTTGCTTCCTCTTGTTACAGAATTTAATTCAATGCAATTGCCAGAATATTGACAGTTGTAAGGAAAATTCTCATATAGAACTTAATTTATGTAATCCGCTGCTATAAGGTGTATTAATAGTCACCAGCCCCAATTACTTCAAAGGAGAATCAGAGAAATCCATGCTTTATGAATCTATGAGTTAGTATAAGTCATGATGCCTATATGCGCCATCTAGATTCAGGAACAGTATGCTAATCATCTCCCAGGGAGGAACAACTGGCGAGATTTATGGCTTTTAGATGCTCTGAGCTTCCTAGACCACCTGAATTGCCATTGTAGAAAGAAGATGCAGCACTACAGGCAGAGACTGGGGAAATTACACTTTGGCCTACAATTCCAAGAATCTCCATGTCAGATAGAATGCTAATTGGAGAATTTGGGAAACTGTAGCCCAAGGATAACTTTTCCAAGCCCAATTTCTTTTGGCTTATCCAAAGGGCTTCTTCTATGTATCCACTAAAGAAACATGGACATTGTATGTTTTCCCATTGTAACTTCAAACTTGCATATTTAAATTCTTCTTCCCTATGTTCTAACACTTTTGAAAGGACAGATTCAAAAACAAATTGTGATTCATGAAATGATTGTGTGGTTCAAAAAAACCCACGTAGTTGGTGGGTACATATAAGTCAGCTTCAGATCTTCTAACAATTTATATTAAACCCCTACAACAATAAGAGGCAAGGATACAAGTTACATTCATCCTAGTGTAAGAATCACCAAATCTACGCCAAGTCATGTTACTGATTTGAACAACTATCCAAAAGTCCCATTAATATTAGATACATGAAATATATGTTTAAAAAAAGAGAAAATACATGACAAACATTAAATTAACTTGGAATAAAACAATGACCTAAATCCTATTTGTTTGTTTCAAATACAACAGATCCTTTGCATCAGTGGTTTTACCTATGTGTTGATTCATCATTCCACAAGTAATTCAAATACGTCTACTGTAGATTAACCAACAGGATTCAGACCAATGGTTCCTGAAATTATTAGAATAAATATCTACTTTTATAGAAAAAAAATTCTTAGCTATTTTAAAATGGAATTTAATGAAGCTACATATGCTGGAATGCTTTCAAAGGTAACTGTATATGAATAGCAGTCACCAAGGTAAATTGCCATCTTCATTCTTTCACTTGCTATTGCTTTCAATAAGTGGGTGGGACCTCTCATCACCACACACAGTGGTCACTGGAACCAATTGCTCAATAATTAAGAGCCACAGGACTGTCTTTCAAGGCAGGTATCATTGGAGTCTTTTCAAACTTTTCCTGCAATGCAGGAATAAGGACAAAGAAGGACAGATTTTATCAAGGCCTCAGAAAGATAAGGCTCTGTTCTCTGGGTTGGCAGTTTCCAGCTGCATTGCAGCTGTTTATAAGAAATTTCTGCTTCTGAATTGTGAGTAGCCTACAGCAAAAAGTGCATATGCTTGGAAGGTGTATCATCTGGACCAATACATGCTTACTTTCCATGATAGGGGTCGGGAGATGGCAGATTTCTCCTACAGGTCAGAATTCTGAGGCCCCATATCATAAGGTTTGTGTCCAACTACATTACAGCAACTCCTGAGAAAGTATTTCAGTTTTTGCAAGTTAATGAAATGTGTAAGTAGGACTACTGTATAGTAGGACTAAAGTAGGACTAAAGTATAGTGTCTAGATCAAGAGAAGTAATAGTGCCACTATGTTCTGCTTTGGTCAGGCCCCACCTGGAATATTGTGTCCAGTTCTGGGCACCACAATTCAAAAAGGACATTGAGAAACTGGAGTGTGTCCAAAGGAGGGTGACTAAAATGGTGAAGGGTCTGGAAACCATGTCCTATGAGGAACAAGTTAGGAAGCTGGGGATGTTTAGCCTGGAGAAAAGAAGGATAAGAGGTGACATGATAGCCCTGTTTAAATATTTGAAGGGATGTCATATTGAGGAGGGAGCAAGCCTGTTTTCTGCTGCTCCAGAGAACAAGACCTGGAACAATGGATGCAAGCTACAGGAAAAGAGATTCTACTTCAATATTAGGAGGAACTTCCTGACAGTAAGGGCTGTTTGACAGTGGAACACACTCCTTTGGAGTGTAGTGGAGTCTCCTTCTTTGGAGGTCTTTAAGCAGAGGCTGGATGACCATCTGTCAGGGATACTTTGATTGAGAGTTCCTGCATGGCAAGGGGTTGGACTGGATGGTACTTGCGGTATCTTCCAACTCTATGATTCTATGATTCTACTACCTAAAGTGCCCCTTTCTCCACCTCCCTTCCATTCCCTTTTCCTTGTTGTCATATTCTCTAGACTCTAAGCTTTAGAGCAGGGGCAATCTCAATATATTTTTGTAAGCTACTTTGAGAGCCTTTTTTTGGGTAGAAAGTAAAAGTAAAAATGATATAAAATGCAAACTTATAGACTTTTCCTCATAGAGGAATCTTATAGATCTTTATTAAGAATTAAATCCCACTGTGATTTACAGGATTTACTCCTATGTAAGTCTGTCTAGAACTGAAGTTTAATTCAAGGATCTCAACTGACAAGGCACAAGATTTTCTATTGGGAACTCTCACCAGGATTCTTCTGGCATCTCAAACAAACCTTTTCATAAAATAAATAAAACAGCATCACCACAGATTAAAAGTATTCAAAATAAAATTATCATATTAATACTTCCCAAACTATTTATATTACTGTATATTATGATAAATGAACTCTTAAACCAGGACACTATGTGTTGTTTTATAAATTAAAGAACTATTCATCTGTGCAGTTAATATGTCCAAGCTATATATTTAAACCTGTATTCATATCTGTTTAATGGTTAGCAATAGGGGAACGCTGAAACTTATGGGGCAGTATCCGATGAACGCCTTAATGGTTTCTGTCAGAAAATGGGTTGGGAGGTAATTATCCTTTCCCCATGGATCTTCAATATGTGTCCTGTAAGGCTAAGAGACTCTTGAGTGCAGATGCAGGGGTGCAAAGGAGAGAAGAACAAAAATAGTCAGCTATCTCAAATCAAACTACTTTCAAAATTGTTGCCAAAAAGGAAATCACATTGCTGCAATTTTTTAAACAAAAGTATAGCTTCTGATCTTGCTCAGATAGCAGGATTTAGATTAACAATATGTAATTTAATATTAAACTTTCTCATAGCTCACTGGCCTTAATCCAGAACAAAGCCTAAATTACACCATTTATTTTCATGGGGTGACGCTTTCAGAGAGACGCTTTCTCTAGCTTTATCTGGAGAAGCTAGGGATTGAATCTGGGACACGCTTTAGAGAAAGCACATGTTCTATCTACCACAAAGGTACAGCCTCTCTCTATCTCACAGTACTTCCTAACTGTTGTAATCCAAGTTCTAATGAGACTTGACCCTGCTTAGTTTTCAAAATCAGATGAGATGGTGCTATTTAGCTATTATCCTCACATTCTTTTAAAAATATGAATAGGGAAATATCTGTGGAGGCCCTTATTCTTCCAGAAAGATTTAATAAAAAGTTTAATAAAAAGCTTTTGAATGATACCTGGGGATTTGATTTGGCTAGATTTTCTATTTTAACCCATGCTTCTTCCCGTTCCTTCATTTTTAGCTTCTCCCTAAAGAAAAAAAGATCACACACATCACAGGCAAAGCTCATTAACTGTTCAAAGAATTTAAATTACCATAAAAACTACTGAAACATGTAAAAGCATGGGATTTAAACATTTTATTATTTTAGAGTTTTACACATATTATCAAAATAACAATTTATTACTTTATAATGTGTGACTAATGCCAGTAGATCTTTTGGATAGAGAATAATTTTAGAAAAAATTGGTACATTAAAATCCAAGTCATTATAACCTACGCCAATGGCACATTTAATAATAATAATAATAATAAATTTTATTTATACCCCGCCTTTCCAAAAAATGAATGAATTTACTTTTGATTTGGCAATTTCTCTTTATTTCTCTCACACTTTCCGAAGATTAATGAAGAAGTAAAGAATGTAGCTGTATGTCTGAACTACAGAAGCAAGGGACAATACTGAAGGTTGTTTAAACTATTTTTGTAAGATAATTTTTGGGGATCTGTCAAAATGTTTTTACTCCCTAATTAAAAAGAACACAAAAGTATGTAGGAACCAAGCCACAGGCTATTTTTACGTTACCTTGAACTGTAAAGTACGGGAGTATAAACATTTCTAAGGTAGACAGTTCACTCCATACTGAACACTTCTACACACAGAGAACTTGATGGCTGATTGTAGGAAGAACTCTTCCTTACCTTATTTATTTGCCAAAGGAACAGAAATACACACACACACACACACACACACACACACACAACTCCCACAGTTCCTGAGAAAAATAGGGTATTTGCAAGACTCAGAAACCTTCAGTACAGAAAACTGAAAGTGTAGGGATAGCGATTGCCTTTTGCAGTTCATCCTGCAACATTCCACATAATATTTAATTAGGAAAAATGTGGAGAAGAAAATGATGGGACAGAAGAACTGGAAACTCAGATTCCATCTTTCTGACTTCGGGAAAAATTCCCAAGTATTACTCAAAACAGGTTTGGAAAGACTAGTAGCATTCCAACTCCAACTCAGCTGAATTTCATACATTTCATGTGACGATTTATGAAGAAGTGCAATGTAAAATAATGCTAAGAGCAATCACTGGATATTTTTAGAGAAACACACAGGCTTCTTTTACACTGATGTAACCCTTGTGAATTACTGGTTTGACAAAGTGGCTGGGGAAACCCTACGGAGGCTGTACTTGCTAGATGAGGTCAGAAAGAGAGGGGAGCTGAAGAGGAGCTGCAGTTGCCACAGATACGGAGATGGCCTTTTTATCTTGTGTAAGAGATTTCATATTACACTTGTCCCTCCCGATTCATGAGGATCCGTTCTGGGCCACCACCACCCGATTTTCAAACCCCATTGGTTATAATGGAGGCATGCTCCTGCGCACACCATTTTGTCCTTCATTGCTTGCCGTCCGTGAAGGACCAAAACCGTGGACTATAAGTCCACGAACAGGGAGGGATGAGTGTACGTCCAAACATTACAATACTACTGAGCACCAAAGGCAGAAGAGTCCTGCAATCAGGTTCTGTACTGGGTTCTCTTTGGATGCTTGGAACTTTTAGGATAGTGATATCTGTCAAATTTAATATATAATTAGTTGTGCTGCTGTTAAAAATAATATACATCAGGACCTAAATTGTGATTAGATTTGCAATATTCAGGTATAGTTGGCTCCACAGAACCAAGAAAGAAATAGTCGGCCCTTCTTATACACGGATTTTTTATACACAGATTCAAGCATACACAGTTTGAAAATGTTCCAAAAAAGTATAAATTTACCTTGATTTTCCATTTTTTGTAAGGGACACCATTTTGCTATGTCATTATATCTAATGGGACTTGAGCATACATGGATTTTGTTATACACGGGGGATTTTGGAACCAAACCCCAGCGTATAACAAGGGTCCACTGTACAATCACAACAGCTCTTCTAAATAAGTGATGAATAAATAAATAAGAAAGCATATTAAGAGAAAACTTACTTAATTTTTTCTGCTTTAAATTGCTGTGTGCAGTCATCAAAAAGTTTTTGGTTCATCTCCATGAAGAGTTTCAGAGCATTGTAAATCAAGCCATGTATTGTCCTATAAAGTAAATTTTGCATTTTTTGTTTTGAAACACACACACAAAAATCAATGGATGTTTCCATGGGCTAAGCTATGGGCCCTTTCAAACAATACGTTTTGTATTTCAGGTTAAGTATTGGAGTTCCTTATCCAGAACTCAAAAATCTGAAATACTCCAAAATCCAACTTTTAGAGGAATGTATCTGTACTGTACTTTGATTGAGAGTTCCTGCATGGCAGGGAGTTGGACTGGATGGCCCTTGCGGTCTCTTCCAACTCTATGATTCTATGTATTTGCAAGGCTGGAGAGAAATATGGCTGGAGAGATGAAAGGATCTATGAAACAGTGGATTCATGCTAAACACTACATTTAGATTCCCACCCTGGATGGATTCACGTCAAACACTATGCTTAAGATTCCCACCCACCCTTTCACAGATCTTCAGTTTCTCTTCCAGTCTCATTATGTATAAGCAAATACAGGTATTTCAAAATCCAAAAAAATCCAAAATACAGAAAACTTCTTGTCTCAAGCATTTCAGATAAGGGATATTCAAACCTGTACTATGATTCCACTTTAACTGCCATGGCTGCATCCTACTGCATCCTGGGAGTCGTCTGGTGAGATACTATAGCTCTTTGACAGAATTCTAAACATCTCTCCCTAAAGTGCAAATACCAGAATTTCACAGGACAGAACCATGGCAGTTAAAATTGAATTCTTGCATTATAACTGTGTAATCTAAACATGCCAAATTACATGAAAAAATTAAGTATACATTATTATAGGCATTCTAGACTTATAACCTTTCATCACTCAGCCTATCAAATACTAGATGTTGTAATGTAATACTTTTAATTTCATGTTAACCTTTCTATATTAACACTCAACTGATTTTAAGAATGTGAAGACATATAATAACTAACATGGCTAAATTCCATATAGCAATAAAAACATTAGCCAAAAGACATGCATGGGGCTATGAAAATTAGTCAATTGCATTACATTTGCAAACATACTGGCTTAGGCTGCTCCCTGGAAACAGCAATATGCAAGATGCATTCCTCCTAGACTGGCCACTGGTGAAAAATATATATTAGGTTACCCCGTCCTTTCATTGTTAAAGCCCATTTCAAAGATTAGAGATCAGTATTTAAAAATTAAGGGAAAAAGCTCTTCACCTGAATCAGACAGCACTCATTGCCAGGGAAGTTAAGTTATTCTGTAAAAGTAATCTATCACATGTTATGTTATTGGATCAAAGAGGCAAAGTATTATGGTTACTTGCACCATGCAAGATAAACAGGTGAAAAGATGTGTCATACGGTGCGTGTGCGGTGACGTTATTCATGCACAGGACAGGATGGCCACAAATGGTGAAGAAAATTAACAATAGTTTGTTTTTTAATACAGTAACCCATGTTACTTCAAAATCAGTATATCTATGGATTAATTACATTCAGTTAATAAGAACCAACCCTTATTGATACCATTTATGCTGTTTCTTTTATTTACTATGTTTTGTTTATACACTGTTGAAGGGCAGATTTATCATGCATTGTTGGCCACCCCACCAGTATTTCTTAGTCCATAACTAGCACCAGGCTTTGCAACAGCCAGTGCAGCCAGCATTCACACAGCAGCTCAAATACAAGCTTCTTTAGACATAAACAGTTGCAGAATCAAAGTGGACAGAATTAGGTTCATGCCAGAATTCTAAACTATTGTGTGGCTGAAAATTGACAGAAGACACACCTGTATATAACAAAAGAACAAACAAACTGGACAGAAATATAGAAAGAGAGGGGAAAAGAAAAGAAAGGGAGAATACAATGATCTTAAAACTGATAAAGCTAAATAATTTCAAAAGGTGGTTATGGATCACAATTCAAAGTCCCAAATTTACTGTTCTATAGATAATGGATAGCCATAAGAAAGAGCAGCAGTAGAAAATACATATGATGTGAAATATGGCTCTATATCTGGATGTGGACATGTTATCAGCTGAATAAATGTCTTGAACTGATCTACAAATTGATTGGATAAATGTCTTGAAATATGACATATTGCTTTTGTACATTTCTCTCCATGGTCCCCCAAGTTGTATTCACTTATTGCTCTGAAACGTGCTCAGTCAATAGATCCATAGTAAAACTGGCAGAGCCTGATACCATTACAACTGTCTTTTACCGTTCTAACCAGCTAATTAAAAAAAGATTCATGAAAGACTTTGCCCCTATGAATCTGGAGAGCTAAAACCTACTAGTCTTGTCCTTTTCTGCCTAGATCTTCCACTATATGTTGAAGATTCTCTGTGACACAATGAATGGGGAAATTCCTTAGATTTGAGGGCTTCAGTTGTCCCTTGGTAGACGTCAGAAGGATTCACTTCTCCTTGCTGCACCTCCGAAAGATTCACCACCTTCTTCAATAGAAAAGTATCCTCTCATCCTCTGTACTGGTCACTGACCATAATAAATTTCATTCATTCATCCTCTAGGGGACAACTGTCTTCACCCACCCTGGTGTGATTTAAATCCAGAGAGGTTTGCTTTGCTTTTTTAGTTTAAGAAACATGGAAGTGACTTGGAAGCCGCTTGTGTTTTTTTAAAAAAGGCCTCCTCTGTCCTAAAACATGATGGGTTTTTTGGAGGGTGGGAGGAGAAGGAAATATAATAGTGAAATTATCCTGCCAAATTTCTCTCAGAGAACACAAGGCACCTTTTCAGATAGATAGATAGATAGATAGATAGATAGATAGAAAAATAGAGGGGGGGGGAGCACGCAAATACTGCTTAAAAAGATACTGAAAGGTAACAGAGCCCTCAGCGGCTGTATGCAGTCCATAGGTTATAGGATGTCTACTCCTGCTATATACAGAGGTACAGGAGGAATTTTTGTTAACCTCATACTCAGTTTCATACCCTTCATGAGTGTATGTTTGAAAACTGCACAAATCAACAGATTATATATGATTCAATCATCTATCTACCCATTTTTTCTCCATTATTGTGATATGACATGTAACTTCACCTGTCCTGTTTGACATACAATCGTATATAAGGAAAGTGCACTACAGAAACGTTACCAAAAATTTGTATGCAGATAAGAAATTCTGTGAGCTGGGCAGTTTTAAATCTCAGTGCACCAAGCACTATACTTCAATAGCTCCTTACTTGTTCCAGTGCGTCTTTGAATTCCGGTACAGGGATGGAAACATGATAGGCAAGATCTTCGCTGCATTGTCACTGATTAAGCTCATAATATACTCATTATTCCAGTAGTATAGTGCTCGTTCTGCAACCTAAAAGACATTTATACCACTTAGAAACACACATAGACATGATGTTTCCCATTTTACTCAATTTCTGGTCACAGAGACTATTCCTTCCATGTTAATTGAGCTTTCCCCAAGTAGCTCATTTGCCTCCCCACACGCAGTTTCTATTTAGTTTTGAAGATGACACCTGTATGATCGCTGCTAAAGCTGACACTTAACAGTTTTACAGAAGACAGAAAAACATCTGTCTGTGAAGTCAGAGGAGAAGCTTTCACAGTTGAAGCAGCTGACTTAATTCTTAACCTGCTCACAGTCTGCCTTAAATACTGTGTGCAACAGCATACTGAAATATGGTGTATATTACAATTCCATTAAGCAGCAATTAATAAATATAGTGTAATGTCAAAATGCCAAACTCAAGTAAGTATTCTTGGAATGACCAACCTGAAAGTGTGGACTGGAGACACATTTTGCTAGCTGCCTGAAGAGAGGCTCCATGACCTTTACAAATTCAGATGGTTCGATAACATCTAAAATTTCTTCTAATTCATTTAAAAACATAACTTCTTTTGGACTATGAGTCTTTGGCCAGTATTTTAGCAGTGCCATCACCACCTGAGGAAAAAAGAAGATGATGAAGAAGAAAGAAATATGTCTAATTTCCTGAACTTTATTTATGTATGTCTTCCAGTGATCTATCATAGTTCACTGGATCAATTGATACTGCTACCAGCTTTAACACCAACATACACTTAAGTATGTTGACTTGAAACAAACAGAACTGGATATTAGAGTTCCAAAACTTTCTGTTAGGGCTGAGTGTCAGTTTACATCAAAACTCTGTTAATTAAAAACCTGTAAAGCTGAGTAAGAGTCTAGCTCAAAAAATAATATTCAAAAAGTATGATGGAGTAAGAGACTATGAAATTAAGAGGAAACATATTTCCTAGCACTGCTTATTCAAGTTAAAAGTTTCTCAACCATTTTTATGTGTACAGGTATATGCAGCCAAATGAAAGCCACACTGTTTAGGAAGGATGTGCTTAAGTGATTAGACTCCTGGGGAAATTGAGTTTTCTATCAGGAGAAGTTTTGACCCCTGAACAAAATAAATATTGTCGCTTTTGGTGATATTTATCACTCTGATTGCTGTGCCTCATAAGTTACAATGGAAAGCCTAGCTAAAGTCTCAACATTGCAAAACAGGTAGGATTTTCTTTAGAGTCCACAATTAAATAAATTTAGCACAAGGCATCAAAGACTCCAACATGACTAGTCAGAAACATCACTCCGTTCATCTTTCATTGGCCCCATACAGACAGGCCAAAATAAAGCTGCTTTGGGTCACTTTGGAGGTATGCTGTTTAAATGATGCATGTGTACTAAGAGTCCGAAAGCCATGCCAAAGCCACGATCCAGTCCTAAGGACTAGAGCGCAGCTTCCGGACTCTTAGTATGCATGCATCATTTAAACAGCATACCTCCAAAGTGACCCGAAGCAGCTTTATTTTGGCCTGTCTGTATGGGGCCACTGTTTCCATCTTCTGCAACAAATGGAACAAAAAAATAATAATCTCATGTTCTACCGGAGCTACGCAATCAGCAAAAAGAGCTGTTGTGTGCTGGAAGCAGCCATTTAGTCAAAAGATTTTGTCACAACTTGTGATTGTGGAAGATTCTTTTTCTGACGTTTCGCCAGCATCTGTGGCTGGCATCTTAGATGCCAGCCACAGATGCTGGCGCAACGTCAGAAAAAGAAACTCTGCTAGAACATGGCTACATAGCCTGAAAAACCCACAAAAAAACTATGGATGCCGGCCATGAAAGCCTTAGATTTTACAAATACATATTTCTATTCATTTCACATTTCTAGGTAGTTGGAAATTGTTTTTTTAAAAAAATACTTTACAAAATACTTTACAATGTTAAGAAAGAAATAAAGAAATAAAACTTACTGGCTCAGTAAGTGTGCTGTCCTTTTCTAAAAATTGAACTACACAGTATGCCAGCTACAAAGAGAGAAACAAGAGTAATATTTTTAGGCTGTAATAATTCTAGAGATGTCAAAAACACTTTGTTGCTACTAAATGCTTCGTCTAGGTGAATAAAAGGCAAAGAATTCCAATTTTAAAATGTTACAAAATGCAAAATCCCAAAAGGTTTGATTTCATGTTAAGCTCTGAAATGTAAAGGAGGATAACTGTGAAATTAAATGCAGACCTATCTCAGTTAACGAGATTCTTCCTCTGACAACGAATCTCTGCTTTACAAAGTCTTTTTATGCCCACCCAGCTCCTCCTTCTTTCCTTCCTTCTCCTCAGTCTAGCTAGAAGTTCTTTTTAGCATCATGGGCACTGGGAGGAAGGATGGAGAAACAGACTTTAAGAGCTGGTTGCAGCTGTGTGTCTGTAGTAAACAATGTGATAAAGCCTTCGACTTCACAGTGTGATAAAGCTTGAAAGAGAAAAATGGCATTCTACTCTAGCCTGTCTACAACAGGGCAGGCAAACAGCGACTGCCTCCCAAATCCTTTACTGGATTCTGTATCTCGTATTGCTATGTCTAGTATCTTGGATTATGTTTACTTTATGACTGTAAATTATCTAATTATTGTTTATTTAGAATTGGAATGGGGTGTGAAGGAATTAATGTGCATTTTAATTGATTTGTTATGTTACTTGCTATGTATTTTGTAGTGTATTTGATATACATTTGTATTGCTATTTTTTTATTGAAACTGTTATTTGTTATGCATTTTTGCTATTGT
>NC_056522.1:361632270-361655403 GCF_019175285.1 Sceloporus undulatus | reverse complement strand
TGTAACCCATCCAGATATTACGTGATTGGACGGGCTATAAATAAATATTTATTATTATTATTATTATTATTATTATTATTATTATTATTATTATTATTACTGAGTATGTGTGAATAGCAGAAAAGAGAGAAAAGGGGAAAAGAAATTAGACTGCATCATCAATTACCCCCATGTTAAAAACGTTTCAAGCAGTTTTCAAGGGATCTCCAGAAAGTTCACACGTTTTTGTTTACATCTGCAAGGCTTGCTTGTTCTGGTTGTTTACTTCACATGTAAATATTGTTAGTTTTCAATAAAAAGTTTGCTGAAACATGTTGAATCACTATTATTATTTTTTTGTGGTGTAGGAACCTATCCCTATTCCTTCCATATTATTTCTGCCACTCGTACCAAATTTGAACCCATCTACTTTTGTTAACTGAGGCATACTTGTACCTGAAATTTTATATTCAGCTACAATATACAAATATGGCTCTCTATATGAAGGAGAAATTGAGATTACACACTGGCCAAAGCAGAGGGTTTTATCTTCTCTTTTAAATACTCGGCTGCCCTTTGAGGAACTGGCAAAGTTTTGTTTCTTTATTGGGGATGTGTTGAGTGCTTTGAAACCCTTCCCTATCTGTCCACAACACACTCACTACTATCCACTGCTGGAGCACCAATGGTGGACAAGCAATGGCATTAGAGCTTTCTATCAATGCAATAAAATGGTCTTTGGCAGTTGCCTTTTCTGCTTACTTTCCTACCAATTCAGGAGCTTAGGGCTGCTCCCTAAAACACTGATATAGCAGTTTAGCTCAATATAAAGTATTACATATGCTGTTTAAAATACTTGTTTATTTGCAGTTGTTGTTTCTGACATAGTGAGCCTGAGGCAAACCCATCATGAGGTTTTCTTGGTAAGATTTGTTCAGAGGAGGTTTGCCATTGCCTTCCCCTGAGGCTGAGAGCATATGACTCGGCCAAGCCCACCCAGTGGATTTCCATGGCTGAGCTAGGAATCTAACCCTGGTCTCCAGAGTCACAATCCAACACTCCAACTACTACTCCACATTGGCTCTCTGGTAGATGGCAGCTGTCCTTAGGAGGTTTCCAGTAGATTGTTTCAAATTGCCACTTATAGTTATAAGAGCTACTACCTAATTAAACTCTTTATTAATTAAGGAATACAAAGCAGCATGTTTGTAAACTCTGGGGTAAAGTTAAGGTTCACATTATCAGAAAGCAAAAGGGCACTTAGTGAGCAGTGCTTCAATTTAAACTGACTCATAAAGGACAAAAATTAGCCACACTGAACTCTGTGGGACACTTCTAATTGAATTGTTAGTCTTTTTTTTTCCTTGATAGAAAATTTCATCCGTCCCTTCCTGTAATAAATTATTGTCACTGCACAAATAAATTAATATTTCAACAAAGAGGTCTACTATATGTGCCAATTTAAATATGAGGCCATTATGTGAGATGGTCAAAAACACTTCTCTGTATTTGTTCACTATGAGATAGTCAACATTTATAAATGACTATTTGGCCCATGCCTATAACTCAAACATTGCTTGTGCTGGCATGCAGACAATAAATACATGTAGCATGGTTCAGTGTGCTGATACACAATATAAAAAGCATTATTCTCTCTGTTGATACTAACTGAGCTTTTTTGGAGTCACCCATAAAGGGGAGGTGATGTCACATTTAATGGGCTGTAATTCCTTGTCATAAAACAGCCTGTTTTTTTATATATGTTTTCTCAGGTCTACCACCATACATGATCATCCTTCTACAGATTTTACTTTCAGATAAGAGGAAATCTTCATTTTTAGTAATAGGTTCCTATCATGAATATCAAGTAAAATATATGTATGATGACAATCTGTTCCCACAAGCACTGAGGAAGGTTGGAGTTTTAATCTCAGCCCGCTAGAAAACATCTGACAGCTACCTAAAGGGAAACACAGGTCAGTATGGCATCAACTGGCAGCTGTCCATGGACCAAATTCAGTCTCCCAGCCTGCCAAATACAAGCTGCTATTGCTCTTATTGAGATGTTGATTTCTGCATTCCATTAGATCAGGAAGAACTCTGCAAGATTAGTCCAGGAAGCAAGAGGGTTTCAATTTCAATATAATTCTCTCTAAACCATCACAAATGTGTTAATACATGTGGGGGCATTTTTGCACAATCAAGCAACTTGAATGAAAGTTATTCAAAGTTTGCAGTTACAGCACACCTTATTGGAAATAACAGACAAATCAGAAAATGACACTACAAGATTCTAAACAGGGGAATTCAAAACTTCACATTTCCCCAAATAATGTCCAGCCCCAGCTATTGAGGCATGAGCAATCTTTCTTCCCTCTCTTCCTACAAATGTTTACTGGAAAGCATAAATAAAAGAGAGTGATGAAAGGCAGATGATAAAAAATGTAAGCTGAAACCAGAAAGGCTCTATCTACTGTGCCATTTATTTGAGCTTGGATTCATCAGGGAAAGGCAGCTGTATAGTTCCCATTGCAACAACAATAAACTACGAAGTTGCTCAAAGAAGAGTTGAGTTTGTCCAGATGGCTCTCAGTGTCTATGTAAGAGAGAACACACACCATCTTGCTGCCTAGTAAATGGAAAAATAATATGCCTGTTGGCTGTAGAATGAGTGAGGAGAAATTATCCAAGTAATTATAAAGCAGTATTTTCTGATAGATAGCTGAAAAATATACATACAAGAATTGAAAACACTTTATCCTGGATTCTCTATGTAACTGAAACTCATGACAACTTTAAAAGCTCTTCTCATTAAAAGCAAAAATGATATTAATGGACTCTTGGACAGATGGGGGCATCACATACGTATTATATTTTTGCACTTTCTGGTTTATTAAAAAAGCCGGGGTGGGGGGGTGGGGGGAAGGAATACCAAAATGTTTCGCCAAAAAGCTTAACTTTTTCCTAACAGATAGATGAGACAAATGCTTACTAGTGATCTTCACTGGTGGGCAGGCTGTTCCACCTGAGCACCCTCCAGATGTGTTAGACTACAAATCCCATTACTCACACACTGTATGGCATGTGGAGTGTGGCTGATGAAAACTATAGTCAAGTTTTGGAGGATGTTGGGCTGAGGAAAGCTAATTTTGGGGCTATGGATATAAAAAGCTGTTTTCTTGCCTCAGTCTCCTCCAATGTCTCATGAGAGAGTATTACAGAAGCACTAATGAAATTTATTCAGCTTTGCATGCAAGCAAAGTTTAAGCTTTAAAATACAAGAAAGCTATTACAGTAGTTTTGAATTGCATCTAAAAGCAACTAAAGCACAAGGAAATCAGAATCAGCATTAAGTTACCAATCTTAAAAAAAGTTACAGCCACTGCTAGACAAAGAACCTTGAAAATAAGGTTAAAAATTCTGTACCATCAGTGTAACTTTACCTTTTCCAATAAATATTGAGAAATTAGTTTTGTAACCTATCAATCAGCACTCTTAAAATGAAAATGTATTATTCCTTTACCTGTGGGTGGTAGACACTGAGTGATTTCACTTTGTGCAAAGGTAATAACACCTTGAGAAGGAAAATTTTGTGCTCTTCTTTTAATGGTAAGGCAAATCCATTAATTATGCTGCAGGGGGAAAAAGACTCAGAATTCAGAAAGCTGTAACATCTCTCTCTCTCTCTTTTTAAAAATGCTTATTCTGGTTTTCTTACGTGTTTTTAATTTCATTTTTTAAAAATAACAAAGTAGAACTACTCATTTAAGATTAAAATTAAGCACTACAGATACTCATATATTAAGTATACAAAAATTCTTTACCTCAACTTTCTTGTCATAAAATATGGTATTGCTCTGGCTAGTGATATTTTGCTATCTAAATCAGGGCTGGGGAAGGTGTAGATTACTTGCAGTCCATCAACATTTTGTGTACCCCCTGAGAATTGTATTCAAAACCACCACAAAATGCAACATCCCAGTACCTTAATACCCAAAATCACCCACAAATCAGCTGAAAATAAATATAGGAAGGTGACACGAGATGTTTCCATATGAACTGGGGATGATGGCCCCTGCCAATTTAGTTACCCATCCCTGCTGCAACTGATTACTCTTTGCAATTAGGACTAAGATAAGCTGTGCAGAATTTCACTCATGTCTTTTAATACAAGACCCATCTTCATTCCCTCTCTCTTCTTTGAAATGCAAGCAGCTTACCTTCCCAATATTTCCAGTAATTCTGCTATGCCATTATGATGTTCTGTTTCATAAATAAACCTGAGAAAATAAATTCATTATGCTAGGTGAGAAAAGTTACTTGTATCTATTTGATATGTTTGCTACATGTTGCATAAATGAACTGCTCAGATGTCATCTGTTTAAAAGCAGCATCAAGTATTATGACTGCTTTATACTTACTTAGCTGATATTTCTATCCTATTTCTATACCAACGACTGAACACAGCCAGACAAATCAATACACATCTTATGTATGAGCTTACAAAAAATTTACACTTTTGATTTACTAACAGTGCTTCAACACAAAAGTATAGAGTACATAAGCAGTAAGTGGAGAATACTTCTGTCATGGTATTATATCTGATTATTGCCCAACTTGCATTAATGCAAGTTAAAATATTGTAAATGTCCATTACATATCCCCCGCTACCTCAAATTTGAAGAATATGGCAGGAAAATACAAGTAGCATTAGATGTGGTAATCTCAGATTTACAGAAAGCTAAGATTTCTATAAACTACTTAGAAGATCAGCTGGATTTTAAAAATTTATCTGATCAGAATGGGATTAAAGTCAGAATGAAATTTACCAAAGAATTTAAGATGCAATCCTTACTAATTTAGCCTATTTCTTTAACATCTGGTTCTGACGGATCTTCAAAGCTACAGTACTATGGGAGGGATGGTTGTGAAAATCACCTGTGCCTTGGCATAGTTTTTCCAAGCCACCTTGAGCACAATGTGTTGGCCCTGAGGACCTCTCAAAACAAAGCAATAAAGAAATAAGCAGCTCTAAAGTGAACTACATTCTGGTAGGAAATAGGTGTCCACTTTCTCTTTTAGCAGGTATACATGTGCACACACATAGTGGGTTTCCAGGGTCACCTATTGTTGCTGCTCATAGGGGTGAAGGAGATGGCCCAGAAGGACTGGCCTTTGGCCATTCCGGCACTGATTGTGTCAGTGCCGCACCAACTACATGGCCTGATCCTAAAATGGGCCTTCTTTGCAGTACTGAATAGGCTGCTGGCAGGAGCGGATTAAATCTGCTTCTGAAAAGAGGCAGCCTCCATGTGGCTTCTGGCTGCTTTCAGGGTGTGCGTCATGTAAACACCATGCCCCCGAAGCAGCCAGAAGCTGCTTTATTTGGCCCATCTGTTTCAGGCCTTGCTCTTATGTAAAGAAATCTTGGATATTTCCCTACATTAGCACAGAACATCAAGCCCACTCACTTCATAGTCCATTATATCAACTGTCCCACATTGTAAAATCCTGGCCAATATTCAGGAAACTAACCAGTGGCCAAAAAGCCTTCAAAAGTAATTTTTACAACGTATTCAGCAGATGAAAACCAAACAAAGAACTAGCTGTGAAAGAATTCCAAAGCATAAGCAGCACTACAGAAAAGGATGCATTCTGTGTTCCCTGCAAAGAAAACATCAAAACCAAGCAGTAAAACCCACAGCATCATCTTTCATCAGTGAATGTGGGATTATCAAAAAAAGGCCTCATCTGTTCAATTGAAAGGGAGTGGGATGTAACACAATTAAAAGTGTGCTGAGGTCTGGCTTCTGGGACTTTAAATTGTACCCAATATCTTAAAACCAAGCCCAGAGAGAGGAGAAAATTACAATATGTTACTTGAAGTTCATCCTCTTTCAAAAGGCAGAATCTACACATGCTGAAGCTTCTCGCTCAACCTTGAGGGCAAGCTTATAAAACCCCACTTTATGAGGTCAACAACTGGAAGATCCCCAGAGTTCAATAGCTTGGGTTGAAGCAGTTAAAAGCTCTATGCACAGCAAGTCGTACTGGTTATCAGTGGAGATCATGTCTGAGTAGATATTTGTAGTACTGAAGTCCAGAATTGCTGTGTTCAGACTATATACAACCAGCTAGAAATGCATTCATTATACATGGTCAGTAAAATACAAATGTTGGGCCATGAACTTTTCTCAACTGACAAGGTGGGGTAAGATGGCAAAACTTCATTTTAAAGCTGACAGCACATTGTGATATTAGTTTACTTTGCTTCTGAGCTTTCAAAGGTTCTCCCCCCACCCCAAAAAACAACTATTATAATTACAGGGGGCAGAAATGCTTTGCTCAAAATAATATCTGAAACTTTCAGTAATACTCTACGGTGAGAAGAAATAAAGGTCATATTCAGAATGAAATAATAGAATTAGAGTCTTTTATCTCATAGTAGTACTCTGTCCCCAAATTGCTACTAATGCCCTGACAATGTGCATTCCAGTCTTAAAATCAAAGCTTTCTTGTGAGAAATGTATTACAATCTACATGCCATTGTTCTATGGATGGCCATTTCTTGAGGAGAAAAAATGTTAATCTAAAATATTGGTTTGGCTGTGTATAGCCAAAAGCTGCTGAATGTGGATAGATGGTGTTTACTTGCTATTTTCTGGCAATCTACATCTTCCTTAAATGCCTACTGATACAATTTGTACAGAGGTTAAGCTCCCTCTATAGCTGGTGCTATTGTCTTTTATGGATGAACTGGCAAAATGCTGCAGCACTTTTGGCATTATAATCTTAAAGGGGCACTACTCTATGGGAAAATCGTACCAAAAAAAAAAGATGTAGATAGGCAAGTTGAAAAAGCGGGCAATAATATCTTAGGTCAGCAGTGGAAAAAAAAAGCTCTTCCAGATGTTGCTGGACTACTCTTCCCATCATTTCTCACCAAATGCTATGCTATTAATCCAACAATATCTGGAGAACTATGTGTTTCCCCCTGTTGCTAAGCACTGTGGGGTAGAGTGGGAAGAATAAAACAAGGATATAGTTAAATATCTGTATGTGTCATGTTTAAATCATGCCCTGCTGCAAGTATGAAAACACAACGAAGTCATGCCTATATAACCCACTTTGAAAACCATACCATTACATGCTACATGCACAGATATAGGATGGGTGACACCTGGCTGAACGAAACGTGTGAAAGGGATCTGGGAGTCCAAGTAGACCATATATTGAACATGAGTCAACAGTGCGATGCGGCAGCTAACAAGGCCAATGCGATTTTAGGCCACACCAACAGAAGTACAGTGTCTAGATCAAGGGAAGTAATAGTGCCACTCTATTCTGCTCTCGTCAGGCCCCACCTGGAGTATTGCGTCCAGTTCTGGGCACCACAATTCAAAAAGGACATTGAGAAACTGGAGCGACTAAAATGATGAAAGGTCTGGAAACCATGCCCTATGAGGAATGACTTAGGGAGCTGGGGATGTTTAGCCTGGAGAAGAGCAGGTTAAGAGGTGATATGATAGCCCTGTTTAAATACTTGGGGAGCAAGCTTGTTTTCTGCTGCTCCAGAGAACAGGACCCGAAGCAATGGATGAAAGCTACAGGAAAAGAGATTCCACCTCGACATTAGGAGGAACTTCCTGATAGTAAGGGCTGTTTGACAGTGGAACAAACTCCCTCGGAGTGTAGCGGAGTCTCCTTCCTTAGAGGTCTTTAAGCAGAGGCTGGATGGCCATCTGTCAGGGATGCTTTGATCGAGATTTCCTGCATGGCAGAGAGTTTGACTGGATGGCCCTTGTGGTCTCTTCCAACTCTATGATTCTATGATCTACTGTTCACAGGAAAGGTAATCCAACCATTTCATTAATCCACATACCAGAATGTTGTCAAATGGATTGTGAGAAACTACTACAACTAAATAGAATGGAACATAAACTAAGGATAATCAAGGGCCTTGGGTCTACCTTTTAGAAATGTAAAACACATTAATTAATTAATTAATTAATCTTACCGGTTTCCCAGCACAGGATGTAACAATATTACAGAAAAAGATCTAAAATTGGGAAAAAGCCCTAATTTACTTTTAACATGCTACTTTTCATCTAGTTTGTTTTATCACAGGGCTTTAATTAAAAAGATGTAAAAGTAATCATATACCCTATTTGCAGTCTTAACAAAACCCTGCCAACAACACTTCAGTTTTGTACCACAGACGTTGCAATATTGCTAAAATACTTTATCCAGTTCATACACATCAATGGAGAATAAAGACATACCTATAAAATATATTGTTAATTTGCTTCCTGATGTATGCTCTTAGGCCTAAGAATTTCCCATATATTCTGTGCAGAGTAGTCTTAAGAAAATCTCTTTCACGAGGATCTTCACTGTCAAAGAGCTCTAAAAGCTGCAAGAGATGCACATTTACTTGTTTAATCCATTTCAGATTATTTTGGATTTAAACTTTGAAGATATATTCATTTTTTTTAACCTCACCTGCAATACAAACTTCTGATCAATATATTTCTTAGCTATATTAGGTTGGAAATCTGGAGATTCTAAAAACCTTAAGAAAAATTCATATACAAGCTGAAAAAGATCCACAAAAAATAAAAATTAGTTTTACAACAAATATGCAACCTGAATTTTGAAAGAGTGTTACAAACTACTCAGTTTTAAACATCCCTCAAATTAAAAGATCACACCAGGATGATGTATACCACAATACCCTTCAGGCTGTCTTATGTTAGGGATTGGTTGTCTCTCCACCACTGGGACTGGTACCATGTTTGTACCCACTGGTTAGAAATGTTTCTTTCTTTCCTAGAAACCTGTTTGTAGATTGGGACTGGTCCACAGACCATTTGAGTAGCACTAGTGTATAGCATTAATTACTATGCTTATTTATTCCTCTAAAGTAACTAATAGCCCTTAGGGAATAATCCCTATGGTATGTGGCTATTCAACCACCCATCCCCATAGAATACAGTGGTCTAGCGTAACAAAAAGCCTCTCTAGCTCTGCGTACACTGTCATTTTCTGCCCAGCAATAATCTCATTGAAAGAGAAATCATGGAACAGCAAGGTAGACTACTATAGCCACCTGTCCTCTCCTAGCCTTCAGAGCTCTATAAAAGATGTGTGGGAATCAGAGGGGTGGGAGGGGGACAAGCTAGGTATGTGTTTGTGTATATGGGGGAAAAGGGGGAAGTAGGGACCTTTGGCAGTATCCATACCGCTGGCTCTGTCCATGCTTACTGCTACCACTCAATCTCTGAACCACTGTCACACCAAAAATGTTGGCCACTTCTGCATTTTTCTGAAACTGATCACCAAGAACATCGCCTGCTCAAGTTCCAATGGTAACATGGGTGTTTTTCAGGTCCCAATAATTTTAACTGGGCCTGAGCAGGAAATGCTCAAAGTTCCAAATACAGCCAGACTACATTTTCAACAAGTTGTAAATTATTGCCTGATACACACATCATCATCTTCTCTCTTAATTGTGGGTGAGAGATCAGGAACATGATGTAAACAGCTTCTCCCCAGAATTTTCCCTGTAAATCTTAACTGTGACTAATATAAATGTCAATATTTTATCAGAACTACTGCATGGAATGCAAATTAGGTTTTTCTTCGTCTTCGTTTAAACAGAATTTGATTTTCAAGATATGTTAGGGGAATCTTGCTTATATTAACCACTGTTAAGATTAGTACCGATATATCTCTTCAGTGTGCCTAAGATTTAAAGGGAAAATTCACTAAATGTGTGCCACCCATTAGATACAGTGTATTGCAGACCAGCAACAACAAACTGGTCTACAGTTTATCTAATGGATAGATATCCCTTTAGTCACTATTTGTTTGATCACTGTTTGTTTAGTTGAAATGCAGAAATGATTATTTTCCTGTGGTACCTGTAAGTGAGGCCAGGCAGCTTCTAAGGTTGGTTCATCCTCCTCCGGGTCAAACTCTGCTCCCGTTGGGTTGGATGATGGTGGTAGTGTGCGGAACATGTTAACTGCAAACTAAAATCATTTTTTTCTAAGTGCTAGCATATGTAAACCTTTATGTTACAATATTTCTGTACAAAAAATTACAGACGTACAAAGCAAATGGAAACACAGAGATAAGTTTTATTTTAATATTAGACAACATTTTCTTTTAAGAACATCTTTCTCCAAATTTGTTCACCCCTCTACCCCAAACTCTATAATATTTTCTTTACAATAAACATGTCTCAATGTGCTAATAAATAAAAAAGGGAGCTTTACTCATTAGGATATATTACCATAAATGAGAAGGAAAGACAAGACTAAAAGTTCTCAGGAAACCACCACCTGTTATGTTTTTTTTTCTTTCCAATGCCTTTCTAACTATTCTATTATGGCTATTAAGACAGTCACTACTTTAGAACAGAACATGGAACAAAGAAGTTGGTGTAATGTAACAGTAACACAAAACTATGAGTATGCAAAGGGATCTGGTAGCACTAAGATCCATTTGCATACTGATTTTTCAGACTAACACATCTATGTCACTCAACAAAACTATGAGTTTAAAGTCCTTAATTTTAATCTCAGTGGAGACATAAATTAAACGGGTATCATAAACTATGCTGGTCTTTCTCAGTACTCATCTGCCAATAAGGAAACAACACAAATCAATTTTATTTTTTTATTTCCTTCAGTTTTATATATACACTGCCTTTCTCCCAAGATAAAACACAAACTGTACAGGAGTGTAAGAATTAGTAAAATTTGGAATGAAGTATCACCACTGAGCCCTCTTTTTCATTCAAATTATAGTGAGATAGTAGACATCCTAAAGCAAATTCTGGATTAGATGTGATTGAACAAGATGAAGACTGATCTACGCAAGGGGCTGTTGACCAAATTTTTTTTTATTTGCCTGGGTTAAACATGGTGGACTTCTTGCTTACAGATCAGATTTGCAATTTAGAAATGTTCTTGGATCCAATATGTTCTATGGTGAAAGTGTATGTGACTGTTTTTTATTAACTTTGATCTGTATTCTAGCTTTGACCTTCCCAGACAAAAGGGATCTAGTCACAGTAATAAAATAGTGGGCTTTGCCTCTTCTGATATCGAAGGAAGATCGTAGTGAGATCTACAGGAAGCTGACTTTGAAAAGAGTTCACAAACTAACTGTTTGGTGGCTAATGCTGTTTTGGAATGTGGAAGATCTTGAAAAGAGCTCAGAAACTGTAACAGATTCACAATGAGGCTACCAGAGTGTTATCCAACATAAAATTTTATGTTGCACTGATTTTAAATACTTTTTCAGAGTATTTTTTTTAACCTTGAAGGTTTTAAGCAATTTGAGAAAACATCTCAAGAATCATCTGCCTATATCCTGTATGAGCCTTTGAATTATTTTCAGTGACTCTTTGGCAGTGTGAAGTGTGGTAGGTGAGCATGTGAAATGGGATAGGATGGTATGGATGGATGGTCCACTGAGGTTCCAACTTCCCCTTTTTTGATAGTTTTATGGTTGTGCTTTTATATATTGTCTTTTGGTCGTGTTACAATTATTTATTACATATTAAGTAAAAAAGAAGTGCAAAATAAATGTTTTAGACAAAATGCAGAATTCAGCTTCCACTGAGAAGAGTTTACTGAAAAGAAAAAAAGGGGAAAAATAGAGAAAATGTAAGAATATTTTCATTTTAAAAACTTACCATATGTACTACTTCTGGGTAAATTGGTTCTGTAATCACATTGCGATTATGTGTGATGTACTCTACCATTTCACTTAAAGCTGCACGTTTTACTTCCTTCCACTTCAGGTCACTTAGTGGATCAGAAACAAAGTCGAAAAGGACACAGCATTGTCGCAACTTCTGAATGAAGAGCTTTTCTTGTTCTGCAGGGGGAACATCTGAAAAGAGTAAAAATACAGTTATACAGATGAAGAAGTTTTGAAGGCTTATTTTCTCCCATATGAACCTGGCTTATCTTGAGCTCTTCTGGGAAGGCCTTTGTCCCTGCCTCACCATCCTCATAGGTAAATCTAGCGGGAAAGAGCCTTCTCAATGGCTGCTCCCAGGCTCTGGAACTCTCTTTCCCAAGAGGTTGGATTGGCACCCTTCTTGCTATCTTTTTGCAGGCAGGTAAAGACTTTTTTGTATCAATAAGCCATGGAAGTCTGAATGTTCAAAGAGAAAGTTCCTTACACAATGTGCTGGATTTTCTATTTGCTGCTTTCCTTTTAATGGTTTATGTTTTTAACTGGTTTTATTGAAAATTTAATTGTATTTTTAATTTTTATACAGTGTGAATTTTTAGCTATACAGTGGGCCCTTGGTATACGTGGGGGATCCGTTCCAGACCCCCCCTGCATATGCCAAATTCCGCGTATGCTCAAGTCCCAATGCGTGCCACCATTGGGGACAAAAAACCCCTCCTCCCCTACCCTCCTTTCCATCCCTCCCCCTCCACCTCCCTACTTACCTTATCCGTCGCCTCCTCCGCTGCCGCGGAAGAAGGGTCGGGTGCAAGCCTCGTCCTCCTCGCCCCTGCTGCTCTTAAAGGGCCAAGGGCAGCTTGGAAGCCAAGAGGCCTCCCAGGCTGTCCCCGGCTCTTCTTCTGCAGCGGGGAGGAGGAGGAGGTTGAGGCCTAGCTTCATTCACCTCCTCACCCTCGCTGCTCTTAAAGGGCCAGAGGCAGCCTGAGAGGCCTCTTGGACCCAAGCTGTCCCTAGGGCAGTGAGAAGGGCGAGGATGAAGCCAGGCCTCACCCTCCTCCTCCCCGCCGCCGCGCTAAAGGGCTGGGGCAGCCTGAGAGGCCTCTTGGCTCTCAAGCTGCCTCTGGCCCTTTAAGGGCAGCGAGGAGAAGGTGTATGAAGCCAGGCCTTATCCTCCTCCTCCCCACCGCCATGCTAAAGGGCCAGGAGCAGCTTGGGAAGCCTCTTGGCCCCAAGATGTCCCTGGCCCTTTAAGGGCAGCGGGGGTGAGGAGGACGAGGCTTGCCCTCATCTTCCTCGCCCACGCCGCCGCGGAAGGGCCGGGGGCAGCACAAGCAGCACCCGACCCTTCTTCCACGGCGGAGGCACGGCGCTGGAACAGGTAAGTAGGGAGGGGAAGGGGAGGGTAGTTAGTTAGTTAGAGAGGGAGGGAGGGAAATTATCTCCAATGGCGGCGTGCGTGCATGTGCGCCGCCATTGGGGAGAATTTCCCCGGATTTGCCATGCGCGTATGCTTAAATCCGCGCATGGCAAATCCGCATATAAGGAGGGTCCACTGTACTTGACTGTTGTAAGCTGCCTTGAGTTCCAAACTGGTAAAAAGGTGGGATGATGACGGTGCTGATGATGGTCATAATAGTAGAAATGATGATGATGATGATTTTGTGCCAATGTAGTAAAATAATCTTGCATTGAACAACCTTTATTATTGCTCTCAACTAGATTTCCTTCTTTGAAAGTACTTATTTTTCCAGTTGTTGAAGTACAGAGCATCATCTATTCCATGTACCCTCATGTGTCTGGGAAAGATTCCTGTATTTCTAGGTTCAGGATACACATAAATCATTTGTGCACACACGCAAGATTTGTTCTATTAGTAGTCAGAATAAGTCAGCCATTTCAGTGGCAGAGTTGGAGACAGATAAAGGTATAGGTGCCACAGAGCTTACCCTGTGCTGCCTAAGCTAACCAACTGCCTTGTAAGGTGCCCAGATAAAGGCGGGATAGAAAATAAGTAAACAAATAAAGGACAATGTAGCATGCTGTTCCATCACTAAGTGTTGAAATAAGACTCACCTATCACTATGTTTGGGATTTGTACACTAAAAAAGGGTTGGGATGGAACACTGTATTTTCTCTCAGTTCCATCAGTGAAACAGCTTGAGCCAGTGTGACATATGTTTAAACGCAGTCATGTTACAACAGAGGGGCTTCAATGATCAATGCCACTTTAGATTACAGACAGCTAAACAGTATCTTTAAACACACTTCTTCCTAAAGAGCTTATTATAGACTAAAATGTAATTTATTAAAAAAAATGCCTTTAAAAATGAAGGGGTCATTTTAAAAAATAGTACCACTTGACCAAGTCTGAAATTGCACAATTCACTCTGTTACTTTGGGATTCAACTCAAGCAGTGGTTTCCTGCATAAGCGTGGGTGGTGATGGGTCCAAATTTTGCATCAATAGTAACTGGTTTCAAAATTACTTGTCTCTAAGGCTTAATAAACTTCTACAGTCCAGTCTTTTCCTTGATACAGGCTTATAGGAAGGATAGGAGAACTGTAACCTCACCTGACACATTGATAAATTTACAACTGGCAGTATATCACTGGTTATAATCAAAAGCACTGATACTGTTATACGAGAATTCTGTATCTAAGCTTCTATAACACAACTGGAGAAATAGTTTTGTACAGGGTGGTTTCCCCAGTGTTATAATTGTCTAACTATTCTTCTCTTAGTCTGTGTTTCAATTCATTGAAAACTTTCTTTCAAAAACCTACTCAAAACCTGGCTTTTAAAAAGTTTGTGCTCTTGAAAACTGTTAACATTTTCCTGCCCTAAAGTCTTGTGATGAGATGATCTAAAATGGTGAGTAGAACATATAATGATATTTAAATAACATAACCTTTACCATAAAATACAGATATGCTCGCAACCCCTGTTAATACATTGTTCTGAAAATTTGTTCTATTTTATTATTGGTGTTAACTGTTATTAACCATTAGCAGTGTTGTGTAATGCCTGAAGGGCAAGATATGCAGAGCCAGTGTGGTGTAGGGGTTTGAATATTAGACTATGAGTCTGGGTGATCTTGGGCAAGTCACACTGTTTCCTTCAGGAAGGAAAATACAACCCTTCTCTGAAAAAAATCTTGCCAAGAAAATCCTGTGATAGCCTTAGGGTTGCTGTAAGTACAGGGGTACCCCGGGTTACGAATTTAATTCGTTCCGCCGCCGCGTTCGTAACCCGAAAAGCTTTCACAAGCCGAAAACCCATAGGCGCTAATGGGGAAAAGCTGCGATTTGGTGCGAAAAAGCGCCGAAAAGCACCAAAATTTCTTTCGTAACCCGAAATAACCTTCGTAACCCGGAACAGTTTTTTTCAATTGATTTTTTTCGTAACCCGGAAATTTCGTAAGGCGGCGCATTCGTATCCCGGGGTACCACTGTAATAAACAACTTGAAGGCACCAACAATATATAGCTGAGGGTCCCTTCAAACATAAATCAACTAGCGGTTATCCCTTGAGCTACCTTAATTTCACCAGCCAGGTTTACCTATAATAATAATAAAAGGTGTGTTATTATATCTAAGAGATATAGTTCTAAGGCAACAGAAGACAGATATCTGAAGCATTTCATGCCGACTATGGGGATCTATGTGGTATGTGTATGAGAGCAATTTTGTTTTCAAACCAAATGATCATTATTTTACAATTTTCTGTATGTTTTAACCTCATGTACCAGCCTCATTCTTTAAGTAGCAGAATCCCTTTGCCACCACACTAATTTTATTACTGAAGATATATGGCTGTGAGACAAGAGTCTGAAAAAGGCCACCTCAAACAATGATTTTGGTATGTGTACAAACAGGAACTGTCTGGTTGGAGCAGTGAGGTGTGTGCAAATTGGTACAGAATCATAGATGGAAGCAGTCTCATGGGCCACTGAGTCAAGCCTCCTGGTCAATGCAGGATCTCCAGTTAAAGCATCTCTAGCAGGCTGTTGTTATTATTTGCCTTCAAGTTGTTTCCAACTTTATGGCAATCTAAACGTAAACCTACCACAGGTTTTTCGTGGCAAGATTTGTTCAGAGGTTTCTCTTTGACTTCCTCTGTGGACAGAATGTGACTTACCCAATATAGCTGTACAGAATCATAGAATCACAGAATTGGAAGGGCTAGAGCAAGTGACAGAGGTGTGTGTGTGCTTTCCTTTGTGTCGTGTGACATTGAGATGAGAGTGGAATTCTGTCTGGCATAAACAGGGGACATTTCTGCTCAGAACATGTGCGGACTGCTCAATATGCTTGGGGGTGTGTGAGCCACAGGAAGGGTTATAGTTTATGGGTTGTAGAAGCCACAGCTTTATGCCGATTCAGCAGCTGCAAACTGTCCAACTTTGACAGATCCTTATCTTGAAGGGTTTGGTGTGTCAAATTAATGGCTATTTCACCCTGTGTGAAACCAGACGGTTTCACTAGTATTTAATAAGTCTTTTAGTAGTTGCTATAGCTAAACAATCAGATGCATAGACTCAAGGATGTACCAATAAATCCTGATCAATCTTTCTCCCACTAAAGCTCTTTGAGATATGAACTGCCTTCTAGAGGAGACTATAGCCCACCTAGGCCTACACTGTTTTTCAAAGAGTGACAAACAGAACATGATAGTAGTGTGTGCTCCTTAGACTCTAGCATTGTTATTTCAGAAGTGTAATTCATTCTGAATATAGAAGACATTCCACTTAACCATCATAGCTAATAACTACTGATATAAACATTATGGAAATGTTTATTTTATTTGAGGAACAGGGATTGAAGCAATTTCTGCCAACTTCTCTCTCCTCTTGTAGATCCCTATGTATCCCAAAAATATGACCTAGAAGATTGGGAAACCCTTCAGAGAAGCCTAGGAGGCAGTGCTGGAGACTGCAGTGAAAAGGGTGAATGTGCAGAAGTCACCATCCCTCTTTCAGTATATTGAATAAAAGCACTCCTAATGGTGTGGTGGAAACACTAGAACTTGCCTGATGTCCATGAATTCACAATTTAAAATGCCACCCAAACCAACAGCCATCACCTAAAGATGGCAATGCATGCACTGGTAACCTCAAAGTGGGATTTTTGCAGTGCTCTCTAAATTGGGCTACTTCTATACTAAATTCATAAACTTCAGTTAGTTCAAAACACAGAGGAGAGACTGGTTACTGAAACATTGAGGAGTGATCATGTCATATCAATCTTAAAATCACTCCACTGGCTGCCAATTAGTTTCTGGGCAAGGTACAAAGTGCTGGCTATTTACCTTTAAAGCCCTACATGGTTGGGTCCAGGTTACCTACAGGATCATCTTCTCTTGTATAATTTGCTCCATACACTCAGGTCCTCTGGGGGACATTTACTCTGGTCAGTCAGGACTAGGTTGGCAATTGTCAAGCAGAGGACGTTTTCTTCAGTCACCCCTAGAATGTGGAACACTTTGCCAGAAGAGACTTGACATCTGAATATGCTGTCCAAGACCAGTCTCTTCTGACAGGCCTATTTCGATGATTTTTAAATTTTAAATGTGGATAGTTTTAATATGTATGGGTCTTGTTTGTTCTTTTAAATTGATGTTTTTAACTGATGTTGTTTCCCATCTCGATCCATGATGAGAGGCAGGTAAGAAAAGATGATGATGATGTTTCATAATCCAATTACATGCTATGTGGACTATTTCCTCTTGCTTTTCCTGAAAGAACCATCTATCAAATTTTATTAGAAACCCACAGGCCTCAAAAATACAGCTCATCTCAGGATAGGCCATGTATATGTGAGTGCAAACAAAGAGACATGTGCACACAGACTTAAACCTCTCAATGTATATTAAGTAACATTCTACTGAGATACATTACGAAAATGAATCGCAATACCAAGCCTGTACCATAACTGCATAAGGAAAGAGACTTTCTGCTACAATAGTGCAATGTGCTTAACATCATACTTAGTTTTTTTTCCCAGTGAGGAGTGAGGAAGAGAATTAAGAAACAGGCTTCATATAGAGTAGGCTCTGATTTGAAACGAGAAAGAAATCTGAAGAGAAAATCCGCAAAGTTACAAAAGTCTCCCCAAACTGTTGCAGCACATTTCAGACTCTTAAAAAAGAACTAAGCTACTTTCCACCATTATTTTCAGAAAACACTACAGTTATTTGAATTTATATCCTAATTTATACTCAGGACAGGTAGCAGTACACTAATGGAATGTATTAAAAGCATATCAGAAGACTTCCACAATTGTTTGTTTATGACATCTTCCAATTACAGGCTTTGTAAGCTGAAGTAAAAAGGGTTTTAAGCAGAAGAATAAACGGATAAGAAATGTTTTTTGTGGGTTTTTTTGAGCTATGTGGCCATGTTCTCGAAGTGTTTATTCCTGACGTTTCGCCAGCAACTGTGGCTGGCATCTTCAGAGAAAGATCTTTTTCTCTGAAGATGCCAGCAAAACGTCAGGAAGAAATTCTTCAAGAACATGGCCACACAGCCTGAAAAACCCACAAAAAATTATGGATGCCAGCCATGAAAGCCTCCGACTTCACACTGATAAGAAATGAATTAGAAGATATCCCTTACAGTCTACCCTTCAACTCTGCTAGTCTCTGGAGAAATGTTTTGAACATTTAAAAAGGAGAGGTCGGTGCTTTGCGAAAGTAAAGCAATAAGGCTCTCTGCACTGACACCTCTGCATTTAAGCATGCTTAATGTTACTGAAGTTTGTCAAGAATTTTGGTTATTCTGGTTTGTTCCATAAAATGTGCAACAAATTATCTGTGTGATCAATTAGCAAAATAAATTATTGATCAACTAAAAATGACAAGGTAATTAAAAGATTTTATACAGAATAGGAAACTATAGCTTTTTATTTTGCCTCTCATTAATTCTATGCCACATCTTCAAAATAAATGAAATAAATTTTATACAGAAGTATAGGATGGCATTGGCAAATGCTCTCTGAAGAAATGTGCCAAGAAAATCCTGTGATAGGTTTGCCTTAGGGTTGTCAGACACACAAAAAAATCAACTTGGAGGCACATAACAACAATGGCCAAATAAGCACACACCGTAAAATGAAATTCAATTACAGCTTTCATCAGTGTTACTAGGAAACCAGTGATAGCAAAGAACTTGGTAACCACAAAGAACGTGCTAAATGACTTCTATTTATGAAGAGAACATCATTCTTATGACAACTGGCAGGCTGAGAACCTTACTTTAGCCCATTTTGAGACCTAAACAAAGACACACTAGCAACATACTCATAGAGTCAAATTACTTTAAGAGTTTAAATTTGAGTGTTTAAATTTCTTTGACGTTTCAGCTGATAGGTTTAGGCATCATTTTCAAATTATATCCTATAACAGATTTGTCTTAACTAAATCCAGTTAAAAATCACCTGCAGCATAAAGAATTTACAGTCCGTCCTCGCCTTACGCGGGGGGATCTGTTCCAGATCCCTCCGCGTAAGGCAAATTCCGCCTATGCTCGAGCCCCACTGGAAACAATGGGGCTCGCGCGCCCATTCAGTTGAATGGGATGTGCCGCCCCTTCCGCCCCGCGCGCGCCCCGTGGCTTGAGCGCGTATGCTCAAGGCTGCGTATGGCGTGGGCGCACTGTAGTTTAGAAGTCTGGAGAGTGTGATGACAAGCCATTTCTATAGATTATGATGATAAAACAAGGCAAATTCAGAGAGAAAGTATGGAGAAAAAAAGTTAGAAGTGATTCAGGTATTAATTTTAGGCTATCACAAATCATCTTTTACTATAATGTTTGTAGTGGATAAATGTTTAAAAAAATATGTTTGTCCTTAGAAAATCAGAACACACAAGAGCATATAGTGCCTCTTTATGTAACAACTGCTGTCTGGTTTAACATGAATTACAAACACTATTCCACAAATCACCCTTCTCTTCAACTACAATGACTGTCTGAAGGGTTAAACTGCATAAAGGAAATTACTAATCCTTGCTATGTGATATTGAGCCTACAGAAGATGAAATACAAATTGTTTAAAGTACCTAAGAGGTTTCCTAGGATGAAAGAGAAAGGTACAGTGGGCCCTTGATATCCACTGTGAGGGGGCATGGCCTGGGGCTTCTGGACCTAAAAGGGCTCCACCCACCCCCCTTATCCCTGAGAAGAGCAGGCAGGAATCTCCCTGAGAGCCAGCAAGGACGCCAAGCAAACACCTCTTCTGTCCCTCCTTCCACCTGGGCAAGAGTAGCAGCAGGCAGCAGCTGAGTGAGGGGGAGTGGCTTGGAGCTCAAACTGTATTGTGGCGATAGTCTAACAACTTTGTCTGAGACTTGGATGCTTCTTTGATTAAGGGACGAGCGTTTATGGCTGGATATGAGCTGGGAGCAAGGACTGAAGTTGTGCAGGGGAAAGGAAGGTACGGCGATAACAGAGCGAAAGTCTGTTACAACGGAAGGCAGGATAGATATTTGAAAGCTATCCCGCCTTCAGTTCACTCTGTTCCCCAAAATGGTTTGGAGAGCCTACCAACCATGCCACAAGACCTTGCCTTGCTCCTTTGTAATGCCAGGTCGGTCAAAAATAAGACTCATATCATCTACGACCTTCTCTTAGAAGAAGAGGCCGACCTGGCTTGTTTTACCGAGACCTGGTTGGGAGAGGACAGTACAATAACTTGGGCACAGGCCCTTCCAGCTGGGTACTCGGTCATTGAGCAGGTAAGGGGAAGTGGGCGAGGGGGTGGAGTGGCTCTGGTTCATAAAAACAACCTTATCTTGACCAGGATACCTGTCCAGAAAACGGTCCACTTCAAGTGTATGTACCTAAGCCTGAAGACCAAGGATAGTTTGGGGATTCTGTTAGTATACCGTCCATCCCGTTGTCTAACAGACTCCCTAACCGAGCTGACACAGCTGGTCTCAGAGTTGCTGCTGGAGTCGCCCAGACTTCTTATTCTGGGCGACTTCAACATCCCACTCAAGACCAGTTGGTCAGCAGGCCCTCTCATTGCGCGGGTCATACACTCAATGCCGTCTTTAGTATGGAACAGGAATATCCATGGGTGGAGGTAATAAAAACCTCCCCATTGTCATGGACAGATCATTTCCTGATCAAGGCTGAACTCAGAACCACTATCTATCCTATCAGGGATGGAGGAACCATTAGAACGGTTCGCCCTCGAAGGCTAATGGAACCAATTGGATTCCAGAAAGCCTTGGAGGGTTCATTGGTTGGTAATGCTGGTGATCCTGTCGAAGCTTTGGTTAATACCTT
The DNA here is from genome assembly GCF_019175285.1 of Sceloporus undulatus. NCBI lineage: Eukaryota > Metazoa > Chordata > Lepidosauria > Squamata > Phrynosomatidae > Sceloporus > Sceloporus undulatus. The sequence goes on along the minus strand of NC_056522.1, from coordinate 361,634,422 downwards.
GGAATAACGATCTTACCAAGGCTATCGACACGATTGCTCCCAAGTGTCCTTGCCAGCCCACTTCAAACCACTGACCATGGTATACAGATGAATTCAGAAAGATGAAGTGGGTTGGACAATGACTAGAGCACGTCTGGCGAAAAACTCAACTCTTATCTGACAAGACTCGTCATAGGAATTTCCTTCATTCCTATAGAGAGGCAATAAGTGCAGCGCAGAGAGCTTTCTCCTCTGCACGTATTGCGTCTGCAGAGTCCAGACCAACCGAGCTGTTTAGGGTGGTGAGGGAACTGAAACAGGTTCCACCTGTGCAGAAACCTTTACTTAACCCGACAATGGCCTGCTGTGATGCATTTAACAACTACTTTGTAGATAAAATCTCTCAGATAAGAGCCGACTTATAACAGAATCAACTGATGAGGTGTCCTAGAAGGGGTCACACTCGACTGTGTTCGCAGTCTGGGGGTGCTCCTAGATTCGTCGCTTCACATGACAAATCAGGTGAATGCGACGGTCAGGAGCACCTGTTATCAACTTTGGCTAATACGCCAGCTGCGCCCTTTCCTGGAAGTCAGGGACCTTGAGACTGTAGTACATGCGCTGGTAACCTCACGCCTTGATTTCTGCAATGCACTCTACATGGGGCTACCCTCGTGCTTGGTCCGGAAACTTCAATTAGTTCAGAACATGGCAGCCAAATTGGTCTCCGGTGCATCCAGAAGAGACCATATACAGTGGTACCTCGGGATACGAAATACCCGGGTTACGAATTTTTCGGGATACGAAAAAATCCCATAGGAAATCATTGTTCCGGGTTATGAATGTTTTTTCGGGATACGAAGAAAATTTTTGGTGCTTTTTTCGGCTTTTTCGCACGAAACGCGGCTTTTCCCCATTAGCGCCTATGGCAATTCGGCTTACGAAGGCTTTTCGGGTTACGAAAGCGGCCGCGGAACGAATTAATTTCGTAACCCGAGGCACCACTGTAACACCAATCTTAAGATTTGCACTGGCCGCCCATTATTATCTGGGTCCAGTACAAGGTGTTGGTTATCACCTTTAAAGCCCAAAATAGCTTGGGTCCAACCTATCTTCAGGACCGCCTCCTTCCATATAATCCTCTCCACACACTTAGATCCTCAGGGAAAAATCTGTTATAGCCTTGTAAAACAAGGCTGTCTACGACCTCCCAGAGGATCTTTTCAGCTGTAGCTCCCAGATTGTGGAATGGCCTGCCGGAAGAGATCCGTCATATTCCCACTCTGAACAGCTTTAAAAGAGCTATAAAGACAGATCTCTTCCGGCAGGCCTTTCCTGAATAGTTCTCCAGCTATCAAAAGGAAAATCTAATTGATGACCTCTGACTTCACCACAGTTATTGTATTGTTTTCTTAAGTATGTTTTAAGTTTTAAATTCTACATTGTTTAATTGTATTTTAAGGGGGGGGGGTTTGAGGGTTCGGACTGTATATTTTTAATCTTGTAAGCTGCCTCGATTGTATTTTGTAGAAAGGCAGGATATAAATAAATTTTATTATATTATTATTAATCCCCTGCCATTGCAGGAACAGACAATCAAAGCACTGAGAGATGGCCATCCAGCCTCTGTTTAAAGACCTCTAAGGAAGGAGACTCCACCACACTCCGAGGGAGTGTGTTCCACTGTCAAACAGCCCTTACTATCAGGAAGTTCCTCCTAATGTTGGGGTGGAATCTCTTTTCCTGTAGCTTGCATCCATTGTTCCTGGTTCTAGTCTCTGGAGCAGCAGAAAACAAGCTTCATCTTCAATGTGACAGCCTTTCAAATACTTAAACAGGGCTATCATACAGCCCTTAACAGTCTCTTCTCTAGGCTAAACATACATAGCACCCGAAGTCTCTCCTAATAAGGCATGGTTTCCAGACCCTTCACCATTTTGCTTGCCCTCTCTCTGGACATGCCTCAACTTGTCAACATCCTTCATGAATTGTGGTGCCCAGAACTGGGCAGTTTTCGAGGTGAGACCTGACCAAGGCAGAATAGTGTAGCACTATTACTTCCCTTGATGTAGACCATGGGTCGGCAACCTCCGGCCCGCGGGCCGCATCCGGCCCGCGGAGGCTTTTCGGCCGGCCCGCGGCATCAGCCGCCGCCGCCGCCGCCGAAACCGGC
>NC_056522.1:361625306-361629270 GCF_019175285.1 Sceloporus undulatus | reverse complement strand
CTCTTAGGGGCCCGCTGCCATCCCTGGAGTCCTCCAAGAGGACTCCAGCGACGGCAGGGGGTCTCTTAGGGGCCCGCTGCCATCCCTGGAGTCCTGCAAGAGGCCTCTGGCGACGGCAGGGGGTCTCTTAGGGGCCCGCTGCCATCCCTGGAGTCCTCCAAGAGGACTCCAGCGACGGCAGGGGGTCTCTTAGGGGCCCACTGCCGACCCTGGAGTCCTCCAGTGCTGGCGGCTCCCACCGGCTTTTTTGCCAGCCTCTGACGGGGCCTGGGGCCCCGTCAGGGGCCGGCAAAGATGGGGAGGCCTGGCTCCTGGAGGGTGGAAGCTCCGCCCCCATCACGTGGCCCCGCCCCTCAAGGGTGGAAGCTCCGCCCCCGGCCCCCCGTCGCCTGAGGGAAAGCAACCCGGCCCCCGGCTCAAAAAGGTTGCCTACCCCTGATGACACATTGGCCTTTTTAGCTGCTGCATCACACTGTTGACTCATGTTCAACATGTGGTCTACTAGGATTCCCAGATCCCTTTCACATGTAGTCTTGTTAAGCCAGGTGTCCCCCATCCTATATCTATACATTTCATTTTTTCTACCTAAGTGCAGTACCTTAAATTTCTCAGTGTTGAAATTCATTTTTTCAGTTTTGGCCCAGCTTTCTAATCTATTAGTCCTTTTGAAATTTGATCCTGTCCTCTGAAGTATTAGCTACTCCTCTTAATCTGATGTCATCTGCAAATTTGATAAGCATATCCTCTATTCTTTTATCCAAGTCATTGATAAAGATTCTGTCAGCTTTCTTCACTTTCCAGCTCTCACATATGGACATGGGGATGGAAAATACAACAGCTTGGATAATCCTCACTTTAGTGCTTAGTTGTATATCTTTGGCCTGTTACAGCCAGCCAAAATAAAGCTGCTTTGAGTCACAGTGAAGGTATGGTGTTTCAATGATGCATGCGTCCTAAGAGTCCAGAAGTCGCACCAAAGCCACGCTCCAGCCGTAAGAACTGCTTTATTTTGGCTGGCTGTAACAGGCCCTAGTTCTTCAGGATCTTGTGCATCTCTTTCACAGCTGCCCTTTCCAATCCTAGCCTTTGTCTAATTTCTTTATTATAGGTTATGGGGTTTCTTGCCAAGATTTGTTCAGAGGAGGTTTGCTGTTGCCTTTCCCAGAGGCTGAGAGCATGTGACATGGGCAACCACAGGATGACCATATCATGGGGGTTTCGGGGCTGAGAGTGTATGACTTGCAAAGGCCACCCAGTGGGTTTCCATGGCTGAGTGGGGAAATGAACCCTGGTCTCGAGAGTTGTAGTTCAATACTCAAACCACTATGCCACACTTTAGGTTCTATACAATTTAATTAAAGATGAATATGGCTCCTATTTAAGAGCAAAGTGCTGACAATAATTGGTTTTGCTGTGTTATATATGGAAAGAACAAAAGGAAGTTTGAGACAAAAGGAAATACTTTAGTTCTAACAAAATAAAGTTTCAAATAAATAATTACGAAAACATTTCAAATATTTGAAAGCTAGTTAGTAGAGAAAAATTATCACAAAAACTGCATGTGAAACTGCCCTGGGAAAAAGAAACTCAAAGAAAAGCTCTTACTTGGGAAAAAAATATTGAACAGAAGAAAGGGGATGGATAAATTGGTTTAATGAAGGAAAGGGGGGGGGGAAAAGGGGGGGGGTGAGAAAAATCTGTATAATCCCAGATATCCACCGTCAGACAAACCAGGCAGCATATCCATTGTATGAAAAAGTGTAAAAAGCATACAGTGGGCCCGCTGTGTCGGTGGGCTAGCAATCTGAAGACTGGAGCATCCATGGCTTACCATGGCCCATATTATTCAGATGCGCTGTCACAGATATGCTCACATCACCACCCGTTAAATAATATGGGATACAACAGTATGTGCTTTTTCCTATCTGCAGGAGTCCCTAGAACTGAACCCCTGTGGATGGGAAGGGATTACTGTAACAGCAACTAAGGTCCAAAATACACTGCAGAAATAAACCAGTTTGAGACTGCTTAAACTGCCCTGGCTCAATCAATGCTAGGGAATTGTGGAAACTATTGTTTTGTGAGACATTAGCCTTCTTTATCGGAGCGCTCTGTTGTCACAATAAACTACAGTTCCCAGAATTCACTAGCACTGAGCCAGGGTAGTTAAAGCAGTCTTGAACTGGATTATTTCTGCAGCGTGTTTTGGACCTAAGACATCATGTTCTTTAAGATCTATTGTCTTCGAAGCCTGAATTTATTGTTACTCAAGCTAGCCTTCATCCCTATTCTTTAATTTAGAAAAGACCTTTGAAAAGGAAATATAGTACACTCTACATCCTCTGGTATGGGCAACCCTAGGCAGCCTAAACATATAGCAATTCACATATGGGAAAGTAATGCAATAATCATACTACATAATGTTTTCTTCTCAAGGTATGTTTTAAAGGAAATGGTCAAAAAATCAACGTATGCTTTCTTGCTGTGTGCCTTCAACTCATTTCCAACGTATGGTGACTCTAAGGCAAACCTATCATAACCAGATTGAGATGGAAACACAAGCAGACTTCCCCACACAATCATAATGGCATTTTGAAAATAGATTTACACTGTCAAACCAGCCACATATTCTAATGGCCTGCATTATCATTTCCTTCTCGAAGAAAATCTGTATGTGCACTGGCATGGAACTACATGTTAGAGAATGGTATGCATAAAAATTGTCTATTGGGTTAGACAGAAAGCTATAGCTTCAGTGGTAAAGTTTGCTGATTGTGCTGGTGTTTTAATTTGTAACAGACACAAAATTATTCTGGAATGCACATATGTAGCTCTTTATCTGCTTAAATGCAGAACAAATTCTAGCATTTTAAATTCATTATCTGTTGTTCATCAATACACATATTTGGTTACTAGTAACCCCAGCCCTGAGAGGTAGTGACTTATGTCACTCTGTCCACCAATTCTTCTCTTAAATTTAATGAGAAGAATTAAATTAAAATTAATTAAAATAAAATCCTTGCCTCAAGAAGAAGACCCCTCCCTCCATGACATCATCATCAGACCTGGGAGGGAGTGAAAAAGAGAGGCCCAACTTCCATCAGGCCTAACTGTGAATGTACTCACTTTGCTCTCTTTAATTTTATTCTATTTTATTTATTTACTGTATTTTATTTTCTTTATTTTTACTGTTGTAACCCGCCTGGATTCCTTGTGATTGGGCGGGCTATAAATAAATTATTATTATTATTATTATTATTATTATTATTATTATTATTAGTGTGATGTAGAGATTTGAGGGTTTGACTATGGGTCCTTTTACATTAACCACTTATGGCACTGTGATTTCACTTTAACTGCCATGGTCTCATCCACAAAAGAGTGATATCTTTATTGGTCAGCTAAAGAAGGCTTGCGAAGAAGCCAGTGAAGGTTTGGAAAGCTAAGATGCATTCTGTACATTTTGGTTGGCCAATAAAGACATCACACTTTTGTGGATTCTGTTGTCCCTTCCTCAAATACATCACCTTCCACATTTTCCTAGGTAGCCTGTATAGATACAGTGAGCCCACGGCTCCTTATACGCGGACTCCTTATACGCGGCTTTCAGCATATGCTGAAATCACCCAGGAAACGGGTGAATGCCCAGGGCGTGTGCATGGCCGCACAGCGAGCATGAGCCCCATTATTTCCAATGGGGCTCGCGAATGGTGCGCATGGGTGTGGGGCACCCATGCACAGAGCGAGCACAAGCCCAATTGGATATAATGGGGATCAAGCATACACGCTTTTTGCTTTATGCGGGGGGGGGGGGGGGAGTCCAGAATGCATCCCTTGCTTAAAGCAAGGGCCCACTGTAATGTGGTGTTATGGCTGTTATCAGTTATATTAAGCCTTTGGTATCCACTGGGGTTTGGTTCCAGGACTCCATCATGGATACCAAAATCTGTGGATACAAAACTCC
>NC_056522.1:361590689-361625296 GCF_019175285.1 Sceloporus undulatus | reverse complement strand
CATCATCATCATCATCATCATCATCATCATCATCATCATCATCATCATCATCATCATCATCATTTATATACCACCTTTTTCCCAAAACTGGGACTCAGGGCAGCTCACAACATTAAAAAAAAAAGTACAATTAAAAGCATACAAAACAGTACATTAAACTAGAATTAAATTATTACAATATTAAAACAAGTTACATATTAAAAGAAAAAAAATACAATTAAATTTTTTTTAAAAAAATGTTAAAAATACTTTAAAACAATATACAGTTCGCCCTCTGTTTTTGCGGGGGATATGTTCCGGACCCTTGTGAAAATGGAGACTCATGCATATTCAAGCCCTAATGGCTTGAATTGGGTGTGTGCCTGCGAGCACATGCAAGGTGTGCGCCAATATAACATTTTCAAGCTGTGCAGGTTGACTCTGTGGATACAGACTCTAATACCAGATATGGAGGGCAAACTGTAGTGTTTTTGTTTATCCAGCCAGTAAGGATTCAAGCATCATGTTTCTTTTGTAAATATATACTGATGATTAATTTACAGTTCTTGTGAGCCATTTAAGCATAGTTTGGAAAAACATATATACAGATAAATTTAATGGCCAAGATGGTTACTTCTAATTTTGATGTTCTATAGAAAATGCTTCAATTTACTGTAATCTACTACCTGAAAATCTAGCACTGAATTAATTACTCTGCATTGAGGCTGCTATCCCACTCTAATCAGAAGGTAATACAACTGGGCTTCAATGAACCTTTCCTTTACCTATTACACCAACTAAATTTAATCTGACACAGAAGCAGTGTGCTCTGACAAGACAATAGATAGATGGATTCTAGCCAGCCTTCTGTCTGGCAATTGATTCTACATCTTTTGAGAAGTAATTTGATATCATCACACCTACCGTAATGTCCACTAGCTTCTACCTTGGTACTTAGTTTTGCTGTAGATCAATGACAACAGCATGTGGTTGGGTTACTAGGCTTTTTTTTTTCTTTAAATTGGGACTTCTCCATACCATGGGTACACAACTATATGGAAGGGAGATCTAATGTTACTCCCACAGATGGTTGGTCCTGATAAATGTAATGTAGGTTGAATATCCCTTATCTGAAATGCTTGGGGATAAGAACTATTTTGGAGTTTGATATTTTTTTCTTGGATTTTCAAATATGAGTAGTAAATATCTGTACTTTATTTGTAAAGGTGAAGAGATACACAAGCAATGTAAAGCTGGAAAAAAAGATATAGCTGGAGATAGCCATAAGGATCTGTGAAATGGCAAATCCAAGTATAGTGTTTGCCATGAATTGTGCCTCCCACCATTTCAGACATCCTTGTGTCTCTCTCCAGCCTAGCAAATACAGCACATCTACAAACTATTTGCACAGTATATTACCAAGTCCAAAATATTTCACATTCAAAGCCTTGTAGCACCATATTGGTGCTCAAACATTTTAGCATTTTGGAGCAATCTGGAATTCCAAATAAGGGCTACACAGAACGTATCTAAATCTGGATTATGTTTTACTCATGTTTCAACATGACTACGGTATTTCTGACTTTTTTTGGATGACAACAACAGTGATACCTGAATGAAGCTTGCTTTTTGGAAGTATGGATAATATTTGGACGTATGGATAATAATGGTTGTTATAATTTCCAGGGCATATGAACATGTAGGAGCAGGCATGGCAGCAGGGAAGACAAGCAGGCAGCAGTGGTTGTACTGCCAAGTCCCTAACCACCACCTCTTCCTTGTCCACTGGGAAATGATGGGCATGAAGCAACTCCTCCAAAGCAGTGTTTTACCTATAACCCTTCACTGAGAGCTTGAGCTAGGAGAGTTTAAGTCTGGCCTGCCTCTCTCCCCACACACTCACTAACTTATTCACTGTGGTGGAACTTGGCACACAGGACTGGGCTGCCCCAATAACAAGAGAGGTGTGTATGTTATGTCTATACAAGTATTCCAAAATCCCAAATCCCTCCAGTCTCATGCATTTAGGATAAGAGAGCCTCAATCTGCATAAGGCAAACTTACATTTTTCACTATTACATATAAAGAACATCTCACAGTTCAGACGTTTCTAGTAATGAGAGTGCCTGGGACCACGTGTATACCAGCTTGTAGCTTTAAGAGTTGTGTGGAAGTGCCTTAACTGACAGCACTGATTTCACATTTCAAGCTTTAATCTTTGGTATAAAAAAATCCAATTTACACAAAGCACTTTTTTCACTTTCAGCTTTGAGCGTCCGAAATCACCACACAGACCAAAACAGTTGTGGATGTATAAGTCTAGAAATTTTAGTCAAAAAATTGTCCCCAAATCCCGAGTTGACTTGTCCATGGGGCAATTTAAGTACTGTAACTTAACTCTTACAAAAAAGGAAATCATCCCCTGGTGAAAGGCAAGAGTGTAATCTGTCCTGGAAGTACTGACCCCCTTCTACTCACTCATCCATTCAGCCTTCAGTATGTACACAAGCTTTTATGGCTGCTGGAATTTTGTAAGTTCTTTGGCAGTGTTTTCCTTTGCTTCATCCTTTACATCATTTGTTACATGCCTCTATGTTTTATCCTCAACTTATCTACAGGTCATATCAAAATCCATAATTTTGGCTCCAAAACCTGCCCTCCACTTATACATGAGGTTGACTTATAGTAAATTATAAATGTATAAATACACTTGTCCCTCCACATTCGCTGGGGTTAGGTGCACAGGACCTCAGAACTTCTTGACAGTAAGATCTTTTTGACAGTGGAACACACTCCTTTGGAATGTGGTGGAGTCTCCTTCTTTGGAGGCTGTATGGCTATCTGTTGGGTATGTGTGTGTGTGTGCGCTGATTATGAGTTCCTGCATGGCTGGGGGTTGGACTGAATAGCCCTTGTGGTCTCTTCCAACTCTATGATTCTATGTGGAAAAATCGCAAATAACAAAAACTGTATATTTTTACCTGAGAGAACACCTCTCTAGGAATCTCTAGGTCCTCTAGTGCAACTCTGTGGTCAACATCTGCCAGACATTGACCACAGAACTGCGCTGCTACAAAAGACTAGTGGCGTGTTCTCTCTAGGAATCTCTAGGTTCTCCAGTGTGACTTTTGGTTAAAGTTGACTACAGAGTTGCGTCGGAGGACCTAGATATTCCTAGAAAGTACATATTAAAAAAATCCTTGAATAATCAAATTCGCAAAAGTCAAAGCCAGCTTGGTAAATACAAGCTGAAAACTGTGGAACAGCTATGTATACTTCATACATGACTCTAAAGAACTGCTACTTACAGTGGTCCATGGACCAATGTTGATCCTTGGAGAATTTCTAGGAGAGAAAAAATAACTGGTCCCTGGCTCAATGGGAGGGAGGGAAGAATGCCAGTCTCTGCATCAGCTAGCTGAAGAAGCATTACTCTAAAGCCCATAAACATAAACAAAAGATCACTTCTCCAAATCTCTCAGCTGCTGTTCTACTCTCTTTTGGCAAAGCTACTCTGTACTTTTCCTTTAAACAAACATGCCTAATCTAAAGTATACTTCACAGACGCAGATATTTTTGTTGTTGTTGTTGTGTGCCTTCAAGTCTTTTCTGACTTATGACGGCCCTAAGGCGATCATGAGATTTTCCTGACAACTTTCTTCAGAGGGAGTTTGCCATTGCCACCCTCTGAGACTGAGTGTAGTTCTCCAAAAAAGCCATTTTTTAGATTCTATAATTTTAAGAATTGGCATTTGTACAGCTTTTGCTTTGTTATTGTTACCATTTCTCCTCTACAAACACATAACAATGACATAAACTACAAATAATGAGGAAATGGATTACTGAAGAGACAGACATACTGACCAATGTATGGGCATTTGATTCGATTTGAGCGTGTGAAGATTTACCTCTATCTCAACCTACCAAATGTCAGTGTCATGAAAGTCAGACAACTAGGTCTAGAACTCTTCTGTATACTGTAAGTTCACATAGCACTCAGCACCTCTAAGAGTGGACAAGGATAATCACCATTGCCAAGATTAACACTGGGGACTGCAGGAATTCTATTCCAAAAACCAGTAAGAAGTTACTGTAGTTATATGCGTGTTAACACTAAGTAAGAACATACAGCTGTGCTGTCTACAGAGAAAGTTAAACTGCACTGTTTTTTAATTCAAATGCAATCTATTAAAAGTAAATTTAAGTCAGCTTCAGGCTATTGCATTCAAGCGTCATTCATGTGTTATACAACTTTTTTTGAGCTATATTGTTTGAGAAACTATTCAAGCCAGATTTTAAAGCCATTTCCTCCTAGATCAGCATATTTTTAAAAATGAGCATATGTGGCTTAAAATATACAGCTTCAATAAGGAAAACTGTAGTTGGTAGCATGTGAAGAACTGGCTGCTTATGATACAGCTGAACTGTACTGAAAGCTATAAAGAGGGAGGAGAAAACACCTTTAGAAAATGAATGATGATCATTTAATCTACAGCAAAGCAAATTTCATGGTCAGTTAAGAGATTTTCCCTTTTCTGATATTTACTAAACATCAAGGAAAAAATAGGAGTCGGCTTTTTCATGTCACATCTGGAGCACTTTCCAAACACTATATTTCATTTTCGAGGGGTTGGGGGAAACTGAACCCAAAGATATAGTAGACAGCAAATTCAGCATTCCTTGCAATTTGTGACTGTAAATTCCCAAGTAAATTACATTTTCTTCTTCCATACATTTGTTGTTGTTGTGTACCTTCAAGTCATTTCCAACTTTGGTGACCCTAAGGCAACCCTATCATGGGGTTTTCTGGGGCTGAGAGTGTGTGATTTGCCCAAGGTTAACAAATGGGTTTCCATGGCCAAGCAGAGAACCGAACCCTGATCCTCAGAGTCATAGTCCAATGCTCAAACCACTATACCACACTGGCTCTGTCTTACTGCCTCCTTTTAAAATTTTAAACAGGAAATTAAAATGTGCACTTTACCTGTTAGAACAAGTAACAAAGCTATTGTATTGCTAGCTTTGTTTGGGCCCTTCCTTCCTTCTTTCCTTCCTTCCTTCCTTCACTCCCTCCCTCCCTCCTTTTTTCTTCCTAGCAAAAATGGTTTCCATTCTGTGCCTTCCCCAAATTTCTATGATGACCCTAAGGCAGCCCTATCATAGGCTTTTCTAGGGCTGTCTGTGACTTGCCCAAGGCCTACAGATTTTCATGGCTAAGCAGTGAATTGAATCCTGGTCTCCAGAGTCATAATAAAATGCTCAAACCACTACAGTACACCACACAACTGATTTTTATCCAGCCATTGTTCTACCTACACATGGCTTCCTAATCACATTATCTAAAAATAATAAATCGCAGTATAAACCTGGTGTCATTTTTTATTGTTTTTATCTTTTTCACATGTACAATATTATATACAAATTAACATCACCAATTCATTTCTTATAAACTGTACATACATTCCTCTCCTGATGAACTTCCATTCTAACTTCTATTCCCTTCTTCCCAATCTCCTTCCCTTTGGCTTACACAAATAACAAAATATTAACCATTATTCATTTGTGTTTTCCTCATATGTTCTTACATTTTTCCCCCACCTAAGTTATTCAAATACATTGTTAAGGGTAGCCATTCCCTTTCCCAATAGTCTGTTGATTTTTTTCTATTCCACACCGTTATTTTATCCAATTCTCTCACTTCCACTATTTTTTCCAACCATTCCTCTATATTAGGTGTTGTTTTCAATTTCCAATGTCTGGCCAAGACAATTCGAGCTGATGTTATTAAATACAATACCAGTCTCCAGTATTTCTTTTTGTCTGTTCCTAATTAGAGGACATATTAAGTAAGTTAAAATTCCTGGAGTACTGGAATTTTTAATCTTTACTTTTTGTATCTCTTTCATGTATTCTTTCCCAAATTTCTTAATTTTTTTACCATGTCCCCCACACGTATAGTAGGATCCTATTTTTTTGACATTTCCACATAAATTTTCTTGTATTCCATATATTTGTTGAAAGTCTCCATGGGTGTAATGCCATTAGGCTGTTTTAAATATTTTCTTTAAAGTCTGGGACAGTAAATTTATTTGACTGCCACCATGCTTTTCCCAATTTCAAATGGTTGTATAACATGTCCATTTCTTGAGCCCACTTTATCATTGTTCCGTCACAGTTTCAACTCTATTCCCTATGAATCAATATTATAACATTTAGATACCTTTCCCATATCATTTTCCCATATAATTTTGTCTACAATTTGTTGCATTTCAAATTCACCTTCTTATATCTTCTTTACCTTTAGATTTGATCTGATAATATTCCCACCAATTTATCCATTTTTCCACTTGTCTCTAATTCTTCTTTGATCTTATTTTTTATTTCTCCCTTAGGATCTATTTAATACCTCCTATAAACACAATTGTTTATCTTTCTTTACTTCTCCACTAAAAAAGGCATTTTGACTTGCTATTCCCTAATGGAATCCACTATAAAACTTTTCTTTAATTACTTTCCTATTTGTCATTCATGATCTTCTTATATGTGGTTTTTTATCTTTATCAGTTTTTTTCCATTCCATAGTCGAAATAGGGGGCGTGCCAGCATATTTCCAAATTGGAACGCTTTAGATAAGTTTGATCCAATTTGATCCAGTTTTTGAAGCATAACAAAGAAAATGCATAATAATACCATTTAAGTCTGGTAATGAAACATCCACCCCTAGTAGATTCGTTTTTTTAATATTATCCATTGAATCCTGCCTTTTTTGCATCTCCACACACTTTCCCATTCTTTTTCCAATTCTAAAATATTCCATTATTTTAATAATTGGGAGGGTCATGAAACAAAACCTGGGGTGTCTTTGTAAAAACAAAAAACGTGCATTTGGAGTGTAAGTGGTACAACACAGTGTAGGGTACAACAGGCCATGACAGACTGCTTCATCAGAGACTAAGAGACAAAGAAAGAGGAGAGAAGAAGGGAGTATTCAAATTCTCACCAAACTAGGTGTTGCTTTTGTAGGGAAAACAGTTCAAATAATAAGTAAAGGATATAACTGTTTATGGTTAATAATTACACAGCTATCACAGATTGAACATTAATAGAGAGTACTGTTTGTAGCCATCATGCATCCAAAAACTGAATTACTATATGAAGAGTAAGTGGTTATTTATTTATTATTATTTATTATGGTATTTATACGCCACCCTTCAGCCCTAAAAGCTAGCAGAGCGGCTTACAATTATTATTTTTAATAAGAGGTTCCCTGCCCTCAGGCTTACAATTGGTTGAGGACTGTTATACCAAAACGTATTGTGCATTGATACTGAACTCTATTCAAAATTTGAATATTTTGGAAGTTCAACTGGAAAGATATGTGTGAACTTAATTCTTTATGGGTACTAGCAGTAGCTATTCTAATTTTAGTTTCACACCAAGATGGACTTCCTAAGGAGGATTTGTGCATAGCTCCTGTGAGGCATGTAATTTAGTAGATGCCTCAGACTCCTCAAGGCCCCAATTATTACCCTTTCAAGTATAAAACTGAACCAATTGTTCGAGGCTCTGCAAACAGGCTACACAGACTTGATGTAGAGAACCATTTGCAATCTGCGAATCACTGCTATTATAACAGCAAACTAAAAAAGTCAACTTATAAGAAGGACAAGGTACAGTCTGGTGACTCCATGGTACCTCCTCCTCTCCCCTCACCTCCTTCTCTCTTCGTTCCTCCTATTTATGCTGTAAGAGAGTAATGTGGCTACTTCTTGAAAACATCCCACAGTTTTGTTCAATGAACAAATTATGTAGCACTACCTTAATAATGGGTGATTTATCAAACACTGGAATTAAATTAATCAGGATCAAATGACAACAAAGCATTTCTGCTTTTATCATACGTATGTTAATACAACAGCTGACTGACAAAAAGCACTGAAGAAAATGGAAAAGAGAGAAGAATTAATGAAGAGCTGGATTACTGTTGGTGAAAGAGCATTTTTATATTTGTGCTAACTTATGGGTATATTGTTTCAAGATGTCTCTGTGGCATTTATTACCATGGAAACCATAACAATATGAAATCCAAGGGATCTTTCCTACTATGGTAGAACGTGTGGGAAGGTAAAAGTCTGATTCTGTGATAGGGAGAGATGGAAAGAATGTACTTGCTTATGCATATGCAGATTTTAGGAAAGTATACAGAAATAATCTTTATTAGGACAGAACTCTTATACTGTTATACAATGTGCTATAGTTTGTTGAAAAGAACTAGCATTGCAGAATGGATGGAACACGATACTGTATTTTTATGGTCCTGTATACCCAGTATCCCATTTGGCTGGGAACAAAGATCACAAAGGCCTCTCTATTTAAACTTGAACTCAGATACAGTACTAGTATATTCCCTCAAAAGCAAAACAACCATAGTGTACAAGTACCTGTAAACTGCAGGCCAATATCCTACACTCAGGATCCTTGTATAGGTTTGGGTTGCCATAGCGCTGGACCAGGAACAGGAAAAATGTAGGACAAAATTTTCAAATGTAGGACACACAAAAATTGTGTCCTACATTTAAAATTATGTCCTACATTTCCCCTCACAATCGCGGGCGGGCAAGCGGCGAGGGAAAGCCTCCACTTAAGGAGGCTTTCCCTCCCCGCCTGGGCCCGCCGCAATGGGAGGCCAGGATCGGGGGCCTCGCCTCTTTCCGGCCCCCGCGGGGACCAGGAAGGAGGCGAGGAGCCCCTCGGCGAGCGCCGCGGCCTCACCTCGTTCCTGGCCCCCGAGAGGCCAGGAAAGAGGCGAGGGCTCGCCGGCGAGCGCCGGCGGCTCGCCTCCTCCTGGTCCCCGAGGCCAGGAAGAAGGTGAGGGGCTCGCCGGCGAGCGCCGCGGCCTCGCCTCCTTTCTGGTCCCCGAGGAGCCAGAAAAGAGGCGAGGGCTCGCCGGCGAGCGCCGCGGCCTCGCCTCCTTCTGTCCCCCCCCGAGGGAGGCCAGGAAAAAGGCGAGGGGCTCGCCGGCGAGCGCCGCGGCCTCGCTCTTCCTGCTCCGCGAACCAGGAGAGGAGAGCAGGCCGGCGGCAATGGCCGGGGCTTCGCCTCCTTCTTGGCCCCCCGCGTGGCCAGGAAGGAGGGAGGAGGCTGCAGGGAGGCGGGGAGGTTGGCGCGACTGCGCCCAAAGGCGCCGCCTCCCTGCAGCCTCCTCCACCTCAGGCCCGCTGCCCTCCTTTCCTCCGCGCGACCATGCATGAGGGAGGAGGAGGGCAGCGAGGCCCCAGGGTTGCCTTGCAACCCCGCTACAAACCGGCTTTTCCCGGTTTTTTGCTGCACCCGTGCTGTGACCGGGCAGTGTGCAGCCAAAACCGGAAAAACCCGGTTGCAACCGTGTTATGCAACCCTATATAGGTTTCCATTGCAAAGATTACAGTGGTTCAAAAGATTTATAGCACAAAATAGCAGTAGAAGATGTCTTTTGCCACTATATGTACATGAACTGGGAAACCAACGAACATGGCAGCAACACAAAATAACTACAGTACCTATTGTGGAAAGAGGCTTGGACTACTTACTGATTAAATATGTATATTACACACACACACACACACACACACACACCACATTGTCATAGAGGCATGCTAAGTAGTCTTCAACCATCTTCCTCCTAAGGCCTTATTTTTTTCCAGCAAATGATCCATCAGTATTATTCGTTCAGCAAACATAAATGTTTTTTTAAATGGTTTTGAATCAATTGGATAGACACAGGTCCTAATCTCATAGACACTTCCATACCTCCAGAACACCCATGCACTGTAAACTAGCACTTTCAAATTCAACTTCAAATTCATCTGTAAAGTACGAGACATACAAACCACAATGGTAAAATATTACTAAGTACAGAGATCATTCATCCAGGCCACTGATTTCCTAAAGAAATTTTGAGAAGGTATGGGTGAAAACCAGGTTTGCTAGAAGGAAAAAAGGAAGTAAGAAAGATAAAACAAAACTAGCAGTACGTTTGGCCCTTGGTACTACAAGGTTTGGTTCCCGGTGGATACAAAAATTTGTTGATACTCATCCCATAAATCAATGGTGTAGCAAAATAGTATCCTTTTATATAATGGCAAAATCAAGGTTTGCATTTTGGAATGTGTATATTTTGAAAAATATTTCAAGTCATGGATGGTTGAACAGTGAATACAGAGGTCTTACTGTACAATTATTAGTTCTTGATTTAACAAGTAAAGGACAAATTTACTTTTAGATTTCCAGTTCAAAACTAAAAAAAGGGTCAGTCAGAGACAGCCAGCACAGGAGAGACGTTTGAGCATTGGACAAAGACTCTGGAGATCAGGGATTGATTCCCCGCTGGTCATAGAAACCAGGGTAAGCACAGGCAAGTCACACACTCCCAGCCCCAGAAAACTTCATGATAGATTTGTCATAGGTCACCATAAGTCAGAAACAACTGAAGGCAACAATAAATAATAAAATAAAATAAAAGTTTTATTTTTATACCACGCCCTTCTTCAATCAGGGCGGTGTACAACAAAAGTTAACAATAATATGCATACAAACAAGTGGCAAGGTACAAGAAAACCATATCACAATAAAAACCAACAACAGAACAAAGATAAATACACCACACCATAACTATTGTACCTGATCAAGGGTGTGAGACTTGCCCAATTTTACTTTCAATTCCCAAATCCAGAAACCATATGGTAGCTTTTAAAACTTGTGGTTTTACTATTTTAATAGAATTATAGAAAAAGTTCCAGTTTATTGCTGTTTAAGATAGAGGCTCAGTTAAATTTTACAATGAGTGAGCATAGATAAGGGTGGAAGCATCACCAGATAGTAGGTAAATGCTGTTATATTTGTGCATTACTTACTAAGGGCGGGTTACAGACCGCCTATTTGGGGCGGTCTGTACCCGCCCCTTCCCCGGTGTATCGGGGCCTCAGCGGCTAGAACGGCAGCCGCTGAGGCCCCGATCCGCCGCTTTCCAGGCTGCGGGAAGCGGTGAAACGCCGCTTCCCCGCAGCCTGAAAGGGGTGTCCTTGGGGCTTCAAGCCCCAAGGACACCCCACGGCGCAGGGAGGGGAGAAAGGGGCCCCTTGGCCCCTTTCTCCCTAGCTTCGCTGAGTGCAGCCATCTGAAGGCTGCGCCCAGCGAAGCAAAGGCGGCCGCAAACCAGGAAGGAGCTCCGAAACGGAGCTCCTTCTGGGTTCGTGCTAAGGGCGTCCTAGGCGCCCGGGCGCGGAGCGAGGACGTCATGTCCGCGCCGCCCCATGTAGAGGCGGCGCGGCTGTGACGTCCTCATGGCGCGGCCGCTGGAACGGCCCCAGTCATTTTTTTATGTGCGGAGCGCGTATTAGGGTTAGGGAGGTGCGGAACCACCGCACCTCCCTAACCCTAGTACGCGCTCTGCGCATCACTTTCATGGCGGTGTGTAATCTGCCTAAGAATGACCATTGTGTTTTAGGAGTCTGTCATGCTGCCATAATGTGACTCTCTCACAGAATGCTCAATGACTGGCATGTCTTAAGTATTACGTTATATCCCTAGTTGTAAACAAGAAACACATGGCAGCAAAAGAATGACAAACCAGAACATGGTCCACAACTCAAACTACTAACATATATACTGTACATGGTACCTCGGGTTATACAAATTAATTCGTCCGCGGCTAATTTCGTAACCCGAAAAACCTCGGTAAGCCGAATTGCCATAGCGCTAATGGAAAATAGCTCTCTCTGCCTCCCTCCGTGGCGGAAAATTAGCGCCGAGGTTTTTTCGTAAACCCGAAGAAACCTTCGTAAGCCGAAACAATAAATCCTATGGGAATTTTTTTCGTAACCCGAAAAATTCGTAACCTGGGTAATTCGTATCCGGGGTACCATGTATTTGGAATGATGCCATCAGCAAAAGTACCATGTGATATATGTAGATGTAATGATGAACATTTATCACGATCTTGAGTAGTTTGTAAAAATATCCTACATTTGTGATACTAATAAGCATGTTAAATATTTGAAAGATGTCATATTGAAGAGGGAGCAAGCTGTTTTCTTGCTTTTGCTGCTCCAAGAACAGGACCCGGAACAAGGGATGCAAGCTACAGGAAAAGAGATTCCACCTGAACATTAGGAGGAACTTTCCGACAGTAAGGGTGTTCAAGCATGGAATGCACTCCCGGGAGGGTGATAGAGTCTCCTCCTTGGAGGTCTTTAAACAGAGGCTGGCTGGATGGCCATCTGTCAGGGATGCTTGATTTGATTTCCTGCATGGCAGGGGGTTGGACTGGATGGCTCAGTGGCGTTTCCAACTCTACGATTCTATGATCTATGAGATGTGAAGAATGGCACTCTGCGTGCTCTCTCTCTCTCTATATATATGCTGTCAACTACCATTATTTTCAATACTATGCTCATTTTGATTACTACTCAGTGTTTTCTCTATCCCAGAACCTTCTCCCTTTCACCAATTCTGCTTCTCTAAATGCCTCTCCAATATTTCCACTTCAATGCTTTGTCATATCCAAAACCAAACCTTTCATACGCTCTCCCAAATCCTTTTTCCTCCAATCTCTGACATCATGAACCTCCCTCTCCCCCACACATCAGGCACGATTCTGGCTCCTTTGTACTATATCATCTACCACAAAATCATGTCTTTTCGTCCACTACAATCTACAGAGCATTGTAAGACCTCTGTTTAACTCCTGTTTTGTCTCTGCCTTGGAGACTGCACTCTTCTGTTGTTTTCACATCTGTCCCTTCACCACTATCCAACTCCTTCCGGCTGTCAAATTCACTCACCTTTCTTTAATGCTCTGATGGTACAGTCCTGTTTCACAATGTTTCACAAAGGACTGAGACATTCTGGATCTCGTAGAAAAGTACCTTTTTGTTTTGTTAATAGATTAAATTTCCTGGACTTTAAAATGCTTTGCTCTCAGTACAACATAGCCGATGGAAGAGTGGCCGGGTGTACATACATATCCCGGCATATTCAAGATACCCCCACAACATCTTGAAAAATATGCAGGCCCGGTGACTAACACTGCCAATTTTTTTCTCCTGTATGACAGTCAGTCTCCTCCACATTTTGTGGCTTAGACTTTGTAACACAACAACAACAACAACAACAAACCATTTTATTTTGTATACCGTTTTCCATAGATCACAAACGGTTGTTACAGACTAAAAACTATTGCAAAAACTCAGAAAATAGATAAAACATGTTAGACAATTAGATAAAACACAAATACCATGGGTATTTGATTATCCATGGATTTGAATAATATGTTCTCTTTAGGAATCTTTAGGTCCTCCAGCATGACTCTAGGGGACCCTGACAATAGAGTCATGCTAGTATCCCAAGAGATTCCTAGAAAAAATACTTCTCTATGCATTCTAGGTCCTCCACCTCTATAAACATCCAGCTGATGGTGACCACAGAGTTACAACGGAGGACCTAGACATTCCTAGAGAGGTGTTCTTTCAGGTTAAAAAAGGTGTTTTTTTATTTGCGGTTTTCCCACTTTCATAGGGTGCCTGTGCCCCTAACCTCAGTGATTGTGAGGGCCCCTGAATGTGAGGGCCACATCCTGGCCTGATGAGCTTTGAAAGCTTGCAACATATATTTTATGTATTTTGGATGGCCCCATAAAGGTATCACTGTTTTGTGTATTTTAGACGTTATTGTACTTTGCCATATGACCAACATGGCTACTTCTGGATATGCTGAGACTTGTACAATGGCTACTTGTCCATTCATGGATCCTGCAAAAGCTGTTTGTACCAAACATAAAATCCTCCATGTTTTGATTTGTTGTGTCTCTTTATACACTGTTCTGACACAATCAATATTTCTGCCTTGTTGCTCTTTAGGCTGAAGCTGCTTTCTAGAACACCTTACTTTGTGAAACCACTTCTACTTTTTTCAAATTACAGTGGCCCTTTGGTATCCATTGTGGTTTGGTTCCATGATCCCCTGCAGATACCAAAATCCATGGATGCTCAAGTCCCATTAAATACAATGGCATTTTGCTTTTGCTATATATATGAATATTTTCAAGCCATGGATAAAGGTTCCATTGATATAAAAAGCTGAATGTATTTCTCAAAGCTCTCTTTTTCCTGTTATGTTTTTGGCACAATCATTTAATCCCCACTTCCTAATATTATGGGAGCCATAACAGAAATTATAACATAGTCTTCCTCCTTTTACCCCTTCTTCCCTTCCTCTGTGGTTTCCTCCAAACTATTTTCTGCACTATAAGCCTAGAAATCTAAATGCCCCCCCCCCAAAATAAGGAAAAAACTTTTTTTCATGGAAAAACTAGAAAAATTAAAAATGGATTATGGAATATTTTCTTTTGAAAAAGGTGAATAAAATGTTTAAGATATGATGTTCATATGTTTACTCCCCTTAAACTTTATAACAAGCATAAGACAATGCACAGTATCTGATTACTGTAATTCTTTTGTCTTGGATTCCTTTCCTGAGTCGTTTTTATGGAAATAAGTGTTTTGTATCCGCTTGATACCTGGATAACTAAAGGAAATTAAAATAATCTTCTCTGTTTCATTAATGTTGATAGTTTCTTCTTTTTTTATTATTTTTTCCATGTTAATAACCTGGCAAAGTGGTATCTCACAGTTCAGGAAATTTTAAAATTTAAAAAGAAAATTCAATTTACATTTATGTAATTATTTATTTAGTTTATATCTCCCAGCATGGGATTCAAGGTGGCTTTACAACCATTTAAAAACACAGTAAGCTTACTGAGTAAATTTGTAACTAATGTCCGAGCAAATTGTTCTTCTAATATGTCAAGCATAAAAATTTAAATCAAAACCAAATTATAAATAATAAATTTTATATTCCTAAATTAACAAGGTGGCTTTCAAACCACATAAGATGCTAAAACGCTTTTTCATCCCCCTCCCCCCAATATATAGGTTTCAAAAGTTCTGCAAATTTTACATTTGTATGTAAGACTTTGATCTTTTTTTCATTACACTATGTACATTACAGTAGGGGAAACATCATGGGTGGAGAAACTGTGGCCAATGGGCATCTACCATTTTTGGGGGGAGAGATAATTATTTTTCCCCTCAAATGGCCTTTAAGGAGGTGTTACTTGACAATTTCATTATAACTGAGGGCATTCTCAAGCTCTTAGTCACCTTTTTATGGTCTGTATATTCCTACAGCCAGCATGGTGTAGTGGTTTGAGCACTGGGCAGAATACAGTTTTGGTCCCTGCTCAGCCATGGAAACCCATTGGGTGAACTTGGGAAAGTCACACTCTCTCACCCTCTGAATGCAGGCAAAGGCAAACCCATTCTGAATAAATTTTGCTAAGAAAGCCTCATGATAGTTCACCTTAGAGTCACCATAAGCTGCAAATGATCTGAAGGCATACAGCATCAAAATCTTACATTTATAACCATCAAAATCGTATGTTTATAACGTCTCGTTTCCTGTTTTGCAAAAGGCCTGAAAATGGAGTGCTGATTTAGTAATTACCCTTTCAGCCCCTGACAGCTGCTCACTCTGATATTCAGGAATATACTGTAACAATTAAAATGATCAAAACATGAGCCAAAAGTGGGGTGGTGATGGTGGTAATGAGTCACCAGAATTCTATAACAGAACTACATTTATCCCAGACTTCATGGCTATCCAATTCTCAAAGTTTTTCTCAAACACAAACTACTGGGGATATATGCAATTAATAGGATATGTGCAGGTAAATAGTAATATGACAGTACTACTCCTGTCTACTCAGAAAAGAGAAGGAAAAAGAATGAAGTAACTCTTACTTTTAGGCAAATTTAAATATTTGGGGTGAGCAATATTAAGATCATAATGGCAGATTGTTTGCAAAGATGGTACTTTAGGGCATGAACTGCGCACAGCCCTTTCATTCAAATATCAAACAGAAGCATCATTGCTGCCAACTGGACACTTGAAAACAGCATGACAGAAAAATAAAAGTTTATAACAGGTAAGAATGAATGTTTCAGGTAATAGATTCAGGCATCTCATTTTATATCTAGTATCTTTTGTCTGAGACAGTGTGGAGTAGGGGTTTGGGGGTTGGACTATGACCCTGGAAACTAGGGTTCGAATCCCCAGTCAGCCATTTAAACTGTAGAGTAATTTAAGTTTCCTAAGGCTTCAGTCTTTAGTAAAGAAACGAAAATATTGAAACACAGTAGAGTCTCGTTAATCCAACCTTCATTCATCCAACGTTCCGGTTTATCCGACGTCAGACTGGTCGGTAGGCATGGCTTTGAGCCCTCACCACTCCCCCCAGCACCAGGTCCCAAGCGAGGCGGCAGGCGTGGAGCGCCAGGCCGCAGGCCCGAAGCACCAGGCGGCAACAACCCCGAGTGCCACCCCCACCAGGCCGCATGCGCGGAGGCAGCAGCAGCCCCGAGCCCACCCCCACCAGGCCACAGGCGCGGAGGTGGCAGCGGCCCCAAGCGCCACCCCCACCAGGCTGCAGGCGCAGAGGCGGCAGCGGCC
Source organism: Sceloporus undulatus (assembly GCF_019175285.1). Classification (NCBI taxonomy): domain Eukaryota; kingdom Metazoa; phylum Chordata; class Lepidosauria; order Squamata; family Phrynosomatidae; genus Sceloporus; species Sceloporus undulatus. The sequence continues at coordinate 361,608,772 of NC_056522.1, read as the reverse complement.
CCGAGCGCCACCCCCACCAGGCCGCAGGCGTGGAGGCGGCAGCAGCCCTGAGAGCCACCACACCAGGTACATGAAAATGTTGTTGTTCAGTGGTTTTTTTTACAATTTGTATTTTCATAGTGATTGGAAGGCTTTACATCAGGGGTAGGCAACCTTTTTGAGCCGGGGGCCGGGTTGCTGTCCCTCAGACAACTGGGGGGCCGAAGCCAAAAAATTAAAAATTAAAAAATTAAAAAAAATTAAATATATAAATAAACCAGGACAAATATAGGACAAAATTTTCAAATGGAAGACACTTTTTTTAAAAAAAAATGGAGGACATGCGAAAAAATTTGCTGATTTTTTAAAAAAATGTTAATATAAATGCATGTTTCTGAGGCTTCTATAGACAATTGCCCCCCAAAGGCCCCGGTGGCAATCGGTGGCAGGACTGGGCAGGGGCCGGTCCCAAGGCCTCGCCGGGCCGCATCCGGTCCGCGGGCCGCAGGTTGCCTACCCCTGCTTTACATAGTGATTCAAGGCTTTCCATAGTGATTGCTAGGCTTTTCCTATGACCCTCCGGATTATCCGACTGTTTCGACTATCCGACCTATGGGACCGCCAGTTTACGTCGGATAATTGAGACTCTACTGTATTAAAAATGTTAAAACCAAGCCTGTTACAGTCTAGCTTTAAATTAGCAGAGCAGCAGAAATGTGCTCTTGTCTAACTATGCTTCTCTAAGAACTGAGACTGACTCCAAAATCAACACAAGTAGTTTGTAGTTCAAATAAAAGTTTACTAATTGAATTAATCTATATATACATAAAGGCTATATCCTAATCTAGCTAGTCAATAATTCAGGTAAAAGGAGAGCTTTATCTCACCATCTTTCCAAAGAAAGCTGAGAGAGGAAGAAAAACAATAGCTCAGTTGAAAAATCTCTGAGAGAAAGTGGCTGTTAGTCCCAAAGGGGAAGTGACCTAAGTCACAGGGTTAGTTTGAATGAGAGAGAGAGAGAGAAGTCTACATGCAGAAAATCCCTATCTATCTAAAGAGGGGAAAAGAGAATGCAAAAATATTCCAGCAGAAACCCACTGGGTGACCCTGGGCAAGTCATACTCCCCGAGTCTCAGGGGAAAGCAAAGGCATCCCGCTCCCCATCAAATCTTGTCCCCCCCCCCAAAAAAAAAAACCCCAAAGCCTAACTCTCTGATAGGTTCACCTTAGGCTGGCCATGAGGCACACAACAACAATCTTGTGCACTACCATGCTTTTAAACAAACAAACAAACAAACCTGAAAAATAATGATCAACAAAAGGATGTTCACAAAGTTAGCAAGGCTTGTCTTTTAAAGGACACAAATAGATCTATTGGCCTGTGGTGATCTCCCCAAGCCAAAATACACAATATACTACACTCACCAGAAAAGCCACCTTAAGCCATTAAAGGGTGTGATGGGTCTTTTCAGACCTTGGATATTTAGTAACACTGCGAACAGGTAGTGTACATGTCTGAAAAATTCTACTACTTTGTTTCATCAACAAAATGGCAAGTCACAACCTGTTGTTTGAGACAGAGTGGAGTAAGCTTGGGAATACTGTTCAGAAGATTGAAAATCAGGACACGTGGTTTCTCGAACACAACACAGAAACTGTTGAAATGGTGTTTCTGTGTGGAGTCTGGTCTAATATGATCTAGCCTTAACAAAATGCCCCCGAATAGCTTACCTACTTGCCCTGATTTGCCACTTTTGTGCAGGGATACTATCCTCTGAGGCCAGCACAATGGCACCGTGTGGATACATATGGATGGATCAGGAAGGGAGCAAGCACATTATGGTTTGCTACGCATTAAAAGCTGATTTAACACACTTGCTAAGATTGGCAAAACCTCCAGCAATGATCTGCTGTGGACTTGGAGGACAGTGAAATGACTCTTGTCTCAAACTGGCGCCACACTGCAAAATTATTGCACTTTGACTGTCAGGGCTCCATCTTATGGAAATTTGGAATTTGTAGTTTGTGGCGGCACCGGAGCTCTGAGAGAGAGACGGTAAATATTTACAAAACTACAAATCCCAAATATTCCATAGCACTGAGCAATGGCAGTTAAAGCAGTGTCAAACTGCATTAATTCTGCAGTGTAGATACAGCCTCAGTATCAGTAGTCCCCTTCCACCATCTGATACAGTTTCATTTTACTGACTGATTTTACAGGGTCATTATAAGGATTACCACAAGGTAGTGTGAAGTTCTCTGAACACATTCAGCACTTATTAGTAGTAATATTAGTAATTCTAACAGTGCACTGAAAGTTGTATATGAGTAAATAACAGTCACCAAGTGAATCGATAAACCTATGCAAACCATCATGCCACATTTACAGCAACTAGTATAATTGGCCCTCCATATCCACAGATTTAATATTTATGGATTCAACTAACCACAACTTGTATATAATTCCAAAAAGCAAAGCTCCCCCTGCTCCCCAGCAGCAATTACTATACAGTATACTTTTTAAAACTCTCACCACAGAACTAAATGTAGCAAGATAGGGGGCATAGTACTCATACATGCCTTCGTCTTATTGAAACAAACACTGCAGAAAAACAATTTTTAAATAGTCTCACTTACAATATAACACTTGAGACCACCGAATAGGGTCAATCTTCCCCTCACAATGCTTATGCCCCACAAATCTGCTCTGGAGGGTATTTAAGTAGGCAGAAGGAGAGAGGAGCAAAGATCTGCTTACCAAACGATGATAGTCTGTGATTAGTCTTCACTAAAATATAGATACAGGTGGAGTCTCCCTTATGATTGGGACCAGAAGTATTTTGGATTTTGTAATATTTGCATATACATGGGACCTAACTCTAAACATGAAATTCATTCATGTCTCACACCCACCTTATAAACATACCCTGAAGGTAATTTAATTCATAATATTTTTAGTAATGTTGTGCAGGAAACAAAATTTCTGTACACTGAACAATCAGAAAGCAATGATGTCATTATCTTAGCTACCCATGTGGACAATTTTGGATTCTGGAATATTTCAGATTTTGGTATTCTGGGTAACCCCAAAACATCTGTAGCAGCAAACAATAATTGGGGCATCATATTGTGAATAGTAAGATTTGAATTTAAAAATATTCATCTACGCAGATATGACTGGTATGCAAGAGGCACTCATGGAATGGCAGCATCAACTGTGGTGACGTGCTTTAGTCTTTATTAACACTGAATTAAACAAAATACATGTAAAAATCTATTTCAAAAGAAATGTGTAAAAATTTGGCGTTCTATGTGCATCGTGTAAAGAAAAAAATGACACAGAAGTGACTAGTCTGACAAGTCAGACTGTTCAGAAGGCTCAACTTTAATCAAACTGTTTTGGCTTATTTTATTTATTAAATAATCTAATTGGGTAGATGAAGTTAAGTGCCATGTAGATATTTAGTCTTTATTACTGAAAATCACAATATGCCATTTGGGAGCAAAATATTATGGTTTTACTGTTTTGCAGTATAGTGAAGCACTCTAAAAACCAATTAGAAGAAACAGCAACATTTCACTTTAACTGTATGTTTTGAACATGCCATTAATTATTAAAAGTTATTCTTGTAGTTTCCATATAAAAATACTCATTAAATACAATCATCAAAAAAACAAAAACAGACATTTTCATGTAAATACAATAAGAAAATTAAACCCTGAAGACTAAAATGCAAGAAATATCAACTACCTTTACGTTCTTTATTCTGGTTATATATAATTTTATATCAATGTACAAATAAGAAAAAGCACTCCTTGCCAAAATTATTCTGGACATATACACAGTAATAAAACTTAAATCCAACTGCCTTTAGAACTTCATTCCACCAATTAGTTCAGAATACACCAACAACAACACAAAGAAAATGAGGGAAGATGCCAGTTTATAACTAAATTATTTTGCTACTAAAACTAGGAGGAAAAGAAATCAGGAAACCATCAATGAACAATATTATAAATGCATTAGAATGACAGGTTCAAAGAGAGCTAGACAATCAGCTTCTCTGACAGTATCTGACCGCTTTAGGGTAGGGTTTCTCAACCCAAGGGTTCTCTGGGAGGTCAGCAGGGGTTCTCTGAGAGATTGTGGTTAAAAAAAAACACACTTTTTTTTTCAGCTACAGAGATAATACTTTTTATCGAGGGATTTCCTGAGACCCGAAAATTAATTCAAGGGTCCCCCCTGGGTAAAAAGATTGAGGAATGCTGTTTTAGAGGCTCGCATCAATTAATATCACAAATATTTGCTATCTAGCAAATAGGAAACCAGTATGAAAAAATGTAGTATTTGTTAGGCATTTAACATTCCATACAGGCTTTTAAAATTCCAAAATATGTATTCATGTCTTTTACAACTGTTATGAATGTAAATATACAGATATGTGCAATATGCAGACACACACACACACACGCATATTTTGGCATTGCTTTAATCTGTGTCACAATCTTTCAAAAGGCTTGCTTCTGCAGATGCTTTATACAGTAAGCATCTTTGATAAAGCAATAGAAAGCATCCTACAGTTAGTTTCCTTTCTGGTTACAGCCTACACTGCAACTACAGAGGTATGTATGTGCAATAATAATAATAATAATAATAATAAAAAATAAAAATAAATATCATTTTTTCTGCATATAATTGTTTACTTATGTTGACAAGAACTACAATTTTCTGAAATAACTGCAATGCAACTTAAGTGCCCTGCCTCCCTTTCCTTTCACCCTACATAAAAACAGCTTTCAGGGTAGTGACTTCACATCCTTTTGACATCAGCACAGCTTGAAAGTGAGGGGGGGGGGGAGAGGAGAGGAATAGGGCTGAAAGCGGCAAAAGCCATATTAAGGATGCAAGCAACCCCTCTGATTCATAATCTTTTAACATTTAATAGCAACTCTGTTGCCTAGGTCTTGCAACTTTCAATAAATCTGTTCCAGAACAAAAATGGATCCTGCTACAAAGGACTTCCTGCTTTCCAGATCACAATAGGCTTGCTATGAGCCAGCCACCTCCACAGAGGCAAAACAATTCATTCAAACACAAAATAGCTCACCTCGGATGTGCAGAAGGGCCACAGGCTGGAATGGCCCGTTTGAGTTGGCTGCGTCCACAACCATCCTGCTGCCAGTTTTATTACATGTCAACATCTAGGCTTCAGCAGGAGAGCAATGTACTCCTCCTTAAGGCAAGAAACCAGCCTCCATTTTAGTTTTAAAAAAAGAGAAACTGAAGCTCTCTCTGCAGCTGGAGGGAACTGGCTAGTCAATGATGTCAGCAGCAAGGAAGGAGCTGATTGGCTGGCCGTGCCAACTTAAAATGACTCTAAAAAGCTGCAAATGAAAAGAGCTCTCTGTGTGGCTGTCACTGTCTATTAAGCGTATACATTTGCCAGCTCTCTTGCACCCTTCATTCATCATTAGTAAATGAATGCCCAGGGCCCTGTTTGAAAATACAAGCCCCCAAACCTTCAGAGTAAACAAGCCTATCGTGACAAAAAGGATAATTTAACTTTCACGTATTAGTTTCATTGGAGCAATAGGATTTTTTTTTTGAGAGCGCAGGAATTTCCAAAGATAGTAAGTTCAAGAACAAAGATCCACAAAGGTCCAAAACACACTGCAGAAATAATCCGGTTTGAGACAGCTTCAACTGACCTGGCTCAATGCTAGGGAATCCTGCAAACTGTAGTTTGGGAAGAGATTTAGCCTTCTGTGTCAGAGAGCTCTGGGGCCACAATAAACTACAATTCCCAGGATTCCCTAGCACGGAGTCAGGGTAGTTAAAGGAGTCTCAAACTGGATTATTTCTGCAGTGCGTCTTGGACCAAACAGATTCACTTGGTCCTTTTCTGTGTTGGTAGTATTTGATGAAGTATTGATTCCTGTTTTGCAGTCATGCCAAATGTGCAAACCTTGTGCACATGCTGTTGTTTGCTTTGTGCTATGCCCAGCACAAATAAAACCTTTTAACTCTCCCACTCTGCCCATGCATACATATACACATACACACGTATCCTCTCTACCACAAACACACCCTTTCTTCAAAGGAATGAGTGCATGGGGTATATTAAAGTTATTTACAGATGTCAAAGATATAGCCATGTTTGTCTGTAGAATCAGTACGTAGAGCGTTCTTTTACCACCTTTGAGACTAACTGAAAGAAATTGGCAGCATGAGCTTTCCTAGACGTAATTCTATTTCCTCAGATGCATTTATTTACAGATGTGTTTTTAAACTACAACAAATGTTCTTACCACCATACTAGAACCTTTGATCCAGGATCCAAAACAATTTCTTATCCTCCCTATTATAAGATTCACACCAAATGTGAGTCACAAGTGTTAGCCTGAGCAGGTAATCAGAATCCAAGTTGGAATGGTTCTGTATTGCTGTTGTTGTTTTGTGCCTGCAAGTCATTTCCAAATTTTGACAATCCTACGATGAACCTGTCATGGAGTTTTCTTGACAAGATTTGTGCAGCGGACATTTGCCCTTGTCTTCCTCTGAGGTTCAAAAAGTGTGACTTACCTAAGCTGGGTTTCCATGGCTGAGTGGGGATTCAAACACTCAAACCACTATCCCACACTGGCTCCTGTAATATGCATAATAATAGCATTTTATTCTCCAGAATTCAGAATGCCCTTGTCATCAATACCTTGACAAATTTCTGTAATCATGATGGCTATAGTAAAATACAATACCTTCAGCATTTTATCACTTGATACTATTCACTGGGGAAGAGAGTGCCAGAGTCTATTGCATTAATTTACTAACTACTCTAAAGGCACTAGGTGCTGCCTGATCTTGGAAGCTAAGCATGGTCAGTGTTGGTTAGTACTTGGATAAGAGACTGCCAAGGAATACCAGATGATGTAGGCTGCAATTCAGAGAAAGGAACTGGCAAAATCACCTGTGAGTATTCCTTGCCTAAGAGAATCCTATCAAAATCTTGGGGTTACCATATGTCCACAGGCAAACTGAAGGCACATACACATAACTACCTGTGAACTTCCGTGAGGGTTGCCAAGCCCACAAAGGTAAGAAATCATACCTAAAATTGTCTTACTTCATTCAGTGATCTCCCCCCTTTCAACCAATATTAAATTAAAATTCTTTTATAAGACATTTGGTAAGGCTTCTTCATACATTAAAACTGTGATGTATGACTGCAAAGACTAAAGACATATAATTACAAAACATGTTTCACATAACAACATTTATCAGGAGCTATGACTGGTGGTAAAATGTGTGAAATTTTTGTTAGGAACATAATTCTAATATATTATACTGTATCTGCCACCAGGAACATTACGATGCCAATGTGCTGGGCAGGCTTAGTAATTGGTGCTATCAAAACAAATAAAAGCATTAGTGAAAGGTGACTATGTCTTTTTTGGAGATGCAACCTGAACACCAGACAGGAGAGATGAGATGCAGCTCTAGCCCCACAATGGCTTTTGCTAAAATAGCTTCAGAAGCTGATCTCCCAGCAAACATGTGTACCGTATGTGTCTTCATGTTGCCTACTGACTTATGGCAACCCCATAAATTTCTTCTTTTTTCTAAAAAAAGTGCATCTACAATGTAGAAATAATGCAATTTGACATCACTTTAACTGCCATGGCTCCATCCTACAAAATCTTGGGATTTGTAGTTTTGTGAGGCACTCTTTGACAGAGCAGGCTACAGACCTTTGTAAAACTAAAAATCCCAGGAACCCCCAAGATGGAGCTACAACATGTAGAGTGGTGACAAACTGCATTATTTCTCTAGTACAGTTGCACCTTTATACATGAAATACTCAGATGGTTTTGCCAGTTCCTTCCTCTGAAATATAGCACCTGGTATTCACTGGTGGTCTCCCATCCAAGTACTAACCAGGGCTGACCTGCTTAGCTTCCATATCAGACAGCATTTGGTGTCTTTAGGGTAGGTAGGCCAGTTCCATGGCCTGCAGTTCCATACACTTATACAAAGTTCATTTCAGCAGTAGGTCCATTAGGGTTTGATAAATTCCACTGTCATCTTGAATCTGGTTGTGCATCTGGGAAAAACTCTTAATCCAAGCTACATAATTTTTTAGGTACCACCAACAACTTTTTAGATGCCTAAGCCAACAAGATCCTTTCAGTTAGATCTTTCTGTAATGAACAACCCAATACTTCCCCAATTCTGCAAGATACAGATTATTTTCCATCTTGTGTACAACAATACAGCAGCCCAGATGAAGTTGGGAGCCTCTTCCTTTACTTGCTTTGGTGTTTTGTTCCTGGTTTGCATTAAATCAAAATACCCCATCACGTCCAGACCAGGAGACTCTGACTTAACATTGGGCAACTAACCAGTATAATAAATCAGTATGAGGCAAAGCTAATAAAACTGGACATAACAGGGTGACCTGTGATTTAAATTAGGCTTGAGAACTAGTGTGATATAATGGTTAGTGCTGGGATTCTGGAGATTAAAGTTCTGACTGAGCCATAAAATTCACTTGGTGATTTAGGCTAGTCACTCTAAGCCCAATCTACCTCACAGAGTTGTTGCAAAGATAAAATGGAGACAAGAACCATGTACAGTATGCTGTCTTCAGCTCACTGGAGGAGAGGTGTGATACAAATGCCTAAGAAACCCCTATGAAATTAATGGGATTGCCCTAAGGGGCAAGCAACTTGAAAGCACATACACACACAACAAACAATGCAAGCCACAAGTTAGCATGGAAGGAGAGGGAGAAAGGAGGGAGGAGCAAACAAGCCACAGTTTATGAAGCTGGCAAAGATTTGTTGATTATTCTGGGGAAATAAAACCAAGAGAAACATAAATTGATAATCCTATGCTTTCTTCTGAACAACAATGGAGATCTTGGTGTAAGCAAAAAACCCCAACATGTACGGTATATAGAGAACAAGCTTTATTTGAATGCGGAGTTAACATATAGGAGCTCCTCAAATTGGTTCCCCTTTCCAGTTGGATCTAAAATAAACATAAAATATTTGCCTCTGTTCAGAATGACAGCTTAAACAAAGCATAATCAACTGTCAGCAATAAATGCAAAATGTAGTTTCAAAGGTGAAATCTACAATTCATTCTTATCATTCCAGGAAAGTTCTTTAAAAGATCTGTATGACTGTATACACAAGTTGGTCCTAAATGCTTATGTTGGTACATTTGTCTGCTGTGATAACATAAATGCCACAAAAACATTGGCATTTCATGTGTTGAGTACTACAATTTGTGAAGCTCTGATATAGCCCTTGCCAGCACTAGTACAGGAAATCTAAGATCACATTGTTAGCAATTTAAGAAAGTGTAATTTGGAACATTTTACAAACATTATACCAACTGCCCTTCTTATCTGCAGAATTCAAGTACACCACCTATAAGATGCACATCAGAGCTACAATGAACAGTGCTAAATCACCTTCTCTGCTGATCTGTGTTTTTTTTAAGTTCATGAAAAGAGTAAATTGAAGGTAATTATGGGAGGAGCATTAACATTTATCAAATCATAAAGGATACAAGGAGTGGAGAGAACCATGAATCTCTCCAAATACTAGAACTCAAGTAGCTTGTTCAAAAATGACAAAATACCAATCCATTATATAACATAACATAACTTATCATCACATCCACTTTTGCTTATCCCATGTATTTGGGATCCCACGGATTACTACATTTCTTCTGAACAAGAAGGCTGCATTTAGACCTTGTAGTTAATAGCAGAGAGGACACAATTTTCATGAGTAACAAATCCCTTTTTAAGGCATCTATTTCCATTTTTTTTCCAGCGAATACATTTCTAAACTACTTGGGTTGACTACAGATGGAGTTAGATACTGGACGATACACTCTTTCTTTGCATCTGAGCAATCTGAATGATAATTCCATTCCAATAGGGAAATTACTTAGTTCCTCTATTTAAAAGGGTCACAGAGAAACCAATGAGAAAGAAGGCCTCAGCCAGTTTAAAACCTCCCTTAATGTGACTAGCCATGAATCACACACACTACAAGATCATATTTAGTTATTGTTATTGTTGAAAAAGTAAGCATGACTGCAAATCAGGCAAGTATAGTTAACTACACCAAATATCATTCATGTAGTACATTTCTGTCCACTTTCATCGTGCATAGGCATCTCATCTGTGCTAATTATAACCCTGATATGGAGGCTTCTAATCTTCTAAGAACCCATACAACCTACACCTAATTATTAGATTTAGATTAGAACAGAAAATACTCTTCTTTAAATACATAATTTGTTAGGTTTGCTATTAACCATGGACAGAGATGTACTCCCATGGAAAATGGGGAAAGGAAGGCAGTACCACAGTGGAACCCTATTCTCCAAAGCACAGGGTATTTATTATGAGAGGTTAGTGTGAGCCTCTGAGGAGATGTCTGCCAAGCTTTAAATGCTTGCCTCTCCCTAATGAGTTCTGGAGATCTCAAAATTTACACAACAATATGATGAAATTATAGCTGGATTTGGAATTGTTTTGTTCTTAGGGGCCTTCATCTCTTGACTGCTAAAAGATCACTGAGATCCATCAAGCACAGCTATTTCCTTCCTAAGTAAGTAAGTGGTTCAGAGATCATGATGTGGATCTTTTTCAGTTATTATTCTGTTGTTAAACTGAAACTTCCTAAAGTCAAGTAGATCCTAGAGGAGTAACTACCAGAGAATCTCACTAAGTTCTATTAGTTGCAATCAAGACATTCTGTCTCTGTCTTTCTGGGCTTAATCTCTTCTGTTGTTATTTGGTGGCTTCAAGTCAACTCCAATTTGTGGTGACCCTAGGGACTTCTTGGTAAGATTTTTTCAGAAGAGGTCTTCATCTAAGGTTGAGAGTGTGTGATCTGCCAAAGAGCATGTGAAGGGGTTTGAACCCATCTCCCAAGCCTAGTCCAGCACTCAAACCCTTACCTGACACTGGCTCTAGACTCAGTCTGTGACAGTGTGTGACCAGAGCAGAGCTCTCCAGGGATCGCAGACTGGTTCCTCCCATTGAAAATAACCAACTTTTACAGCTAACTCCAATTGCTAATCTAAGCAAGAGTAGTTTGCTGAATCAACAGGATTTACACATGTTGACGTAGTAAGTCCTATTCTTTCAATGGGTCTACTCTAACTGAGATTAAATTAGATCAAGATTTAATTGGTTTTTCAAAAAACAAACAAGCCCTCCCAGTAGTACTATTTATATATATATTATAAAAACTGCCCTTATCAGGTATTTTCAGTTTACAGACAGTTATAGAAAACTGCCAAACCTATTTCACTTCTTGAAACATACATTCATTTCTAAAATCAAAATATATTAGGAAAAAGAAATGAAGCTCAATATTCAGCTACTTACACATACAGTCGGCCCTTCTTATCCACGGATTTTTATCCATGTATTCAAGCATCTATGGCTTGAAAATATTTTTAAAAAAGTAAATTCCAAATAGCAAACCTTGATTTTGCCATTTTATATAAGGGACACCACTTTGCAATGCCATTGTATTTAATGGGACTTGAGCATCCACAGATTTTGCTATCCACATGGGGTCCTGGAACCAAACCCCAAAGGATATAGGCCCGCTGTATTTAGATAATTGTAATGAACAGTTTAAATAGGAAAAGAAACAGTTATTTTTCAGCTCTGTTACAGAAACAGTGAATCCAGAAGCTGGAGCAGCTTGTGCAAAATCTCACCTTTTAAACAAATCTAGGCCTTATAACAGAAGACATGATTGAAATGATAATAAAGATAAAATAATAAAACTTTATTTATATACCACCTCTTTGTCAATGACAATCGAGGCAGCTTACAAGTTAAAAACTGGTGGCCAGGTTTTCTATTCAGGAAAGGCCTGCCGGAAGAGATCTGTCTAAGATGGAAATGTGACGGATCTCCTCCAGCAGGCCGTTCCATAATCTGTAACTGCCCATTCAGAGGCCATCTGTGTTATCCTGAATTTGCATTCTCATTAAAATCTAAGAACTGGATAGTATTCACAACAATATTACACAAACCAAAAAGAATAATTCCTATAGAATGTTAAATCTTTAGGTGTCCATTAGCAATAGAATGTCATCTTAATTCCAATTGAATGTTATGTTTTTAGGAAGCCATTATCTGTTTTCTATAAACAACTTAGTAAACAGACAGCCCTAAAGGCAGCATCATGCTGCCCTTTTGTGCATTGGATTGGGGCTGCAGCAACCACATGCTGCAACCCTGATCTGGCCTTTTCTCAGTGAAAAAGGGAGTGGCAGAAAGCTGCTGGGGGAAAGGGCGCCTTTGCCGCTGCTATTGCCTTTTTTCAGTGTTTCTTTGGGGTGCAGAACCAAGGTCTGATGAAATGGGTAGATGAGTAAGATTTCTAAGGGTTGGTGCATACAGTATTTCAGTGCCTACATATTTCCTTGCCTCTCCCTGTGACCAACAAGTTTAGATTGCCTGGGCCACACACATTTTCTCTGCTTTTATTACAGTAGTGTGAAGTAAATACATCTTTGGTTAAATTCTAAAAAAGTAGAGAGTCAAATGAAAAAGGATTAAACACAGTTTGGGAGGGAGTCTGTTTTCTTGAGACAGGAAATGTTTATTAAATTATTCTGGTACCTAAAGATGCCGAGTCACAGCAGAGATAATCAACTAGCAAGCTTAGTTAACCATATTAGAGATGCTATTAAGACAATGCCTAAATGGTGGGGCCTATATACACAAATTGGGGCTAGCAATGGAAAGCCCTTACATAATGAGAAGTTTAATATAAAGAGAAATTAAGTGTGTGGATAAAGGTTTTCAATTAAGGCAAGGAAGCAAATGACTACAAAATTGATGCTCTGCAGTAACCAAGACTAAATAGGAATGGAGTTCAGGAACAGGCGACAAAAATGCTTCAGGCACTTTCATGAAATCTACCCAGAGAGTGTTGTAAGAATTACTGATGGTGGTGGGAGATGATGACACAGAATCACAGTTGGAAGGGGCCCTATAGTCCATGGAGTCCGACTCCCTGCTAAATGAAGGAACTCCAACTAGAGCATCTCCAGAAGGTAGCTGTCCAGGAAGGAGACTCCATCACCTCTCTAGTTAAATAATTCCATTGCCAAACCACTCTTACCATCAAGCTATTCCTTCTAATGTTCAGTTGAAATCTACCCTCTTGTATTGAAATGTACCCTCATCCTATCCTCTGAGGCAGCCAAGAACAAACCTCCTTTCTGCCCAGCTCTTTAGATACTTAAATTTTTGTTTAAATTAAAGAGTACAGTTATCTCACAGCCACACTTCCCTCAACCTATCCTCATCTATTTTGTTCTCCTTACTTCTTGCTATCCATTCTATCATCCCTGTCACCCCACTCTGAATCTGCTCCAACGTTTTGATATTCTTCCTGTACTTATGAATTTGGTTTATACAGAATTGGTTTATAGAGAATATTCTTCCCATTAATGAAGGAAATGCTCTTAGACTACAATTTTGATCATACTTTTTGGGACATGGGGAGTAGAAGAGTAGTGAATATATGGGAATTAAGTGTACAGCAGGCCCTTGGTATCTGCCACAGTTTGATTCCAGGACCCCCTGTGAATATCAAAATCCACGGATGCTCAGGTCCCATTATATACTATGGCACAGTAAAATGGTGTCCCTTACATAAAGTGTTTTTGGGGGTGGGTGGGTGGGGAGAATTGTGAATATTTTTGAACCATGGCTGGTTGTATCTGTGGATGCAGAATCCATGGATATGGAGTGCCAACTGGACTATCAGTGAACCATGGACTATGTGAACCATGAAACTTCACTCATTTTCAGTAACCCTACATTTGTACTCTGCAGTAAAACTGTCTGCTAACTACATTGAGTGAAAGCATATAAATGCTTAGAATGATACATGGATACATCATTTACACAGGGATATGTGAAACCTCTGCACACAGGCTCTTTCTTCCTACTAGAAATAGGCATGTACTTTTAATTTAAATAACAGTCTTCTCTTATGTGACATCACCCACCTGTGTAGGTTATTTTGAGGAAGTACAGTTGACGGATACACATAAGAGGATCTTCTCAGTCATGGCAGCAGAATTCTTGGCTGGGTCAAGGTTTCAATTGGTTGTTTCCCCTTTACCATTTAAACACTTAATGAAATATTAGATTATTTTGGAATGGCTTTGACTTGCACACTGGCTGAATGTATGCTCCTCCTAATGTTTTCCTAATGTGTTTTTTCTTGATGTTTTATACAATATAAAAAACCCCAAACAAATATTTATGTTTGCCATGTCAGATGCCTTGGGAGTCCCCATGAGTCAAAAAGGTAGAATATAAACATTCTACATTATATGTATTTTTTTCATCCCGGTGTAAATAGTCACATCCCACATATATTGCAATCTGTTAAAATTCAAGCACAGGCTTGTAGAAAAGTAGCATAGGGTTAGGTGTGGCTTGCAGAACTGGCAAGTCTATTCAAATCCATGCAGAAAGGCTCATATAAATGTACTTCAAGCTTCCTGAATACAACCTTATCAATCAGATTTCATATGCTCACTTGCTCTCACACTCACATACAAACAAACTTCATAAAGGAAGGCAGAAATAATGTTATAGATTAAATTTGGCAACGTCTGCCTTCCGCTGGCCAAGATCTCTTCTCAAAAATGGAAGTATTTATAGAAACAATAATTTCACTTGTATTCATTTGACAGAGAGAAGAAAACCATGGCAAAGGTAAAGCTTATATTTTCAGGAAGACACTTTTTAAACTAAATTTCACTGAGTCCTCAGAGATGTGAATTGGGTAAACTATTTTTGACATTTAAGGAACATTCACACTGCCTGGTCTCACTTTTAAACAAAAGCCTATCAGAGCAGTTTTCAAAGTCATACAATATAAATTAGCTGTATCTGAAGAAGGAAATAAAACTGGAAAAAAATCATCCCCAAAGCCTCTTAAACTTTTAATTTTATATATTTCGTGGAATATGACTCTAGTTTAAATGTCACATGCAGCTATTGTAATTGAAACACACTAAAGAACTGTTCAGCATTGTGGTTATCCTATACTTGCAGAGCCTAAAGGCCAAAAATAAACAGAAGCTCTTACATCCATGGGTCCCAACTCTTAACTTATTAATGACTGCCTACCTCAGGGGTCGGCAACCTCCGGCTCGCGGGCCGGATGTGGCCCGCGGGCGCCTTTCTGCCGGCCCCCGCTCCCTCCTGCCGCCGAAATCGCCGCCGATTTCGGCCACTCCGGCCGCCATTTTGCCTTTCAAAATGGCAGCGAAGTTCGCCGCCATTTTGAAGGGCAAAATGGCGGCGCCCATTAGGAGGCCCGATGCGGCCTCAGGAGCCCTGAATCGGGGCTTCAGCAGCTGCACCGGGCCCCTGGGAGGCCCGATGCGGCCTCTGGAGCCCTGAAACGGGGCTTCAGCAGCCGCACCGGGCCCCTGGGAGGCCCGATGCGGCCTCTGGAGCCCTGAATCGGGGCTTCAGCAGCCGCACCGGGCTCCTGGGAGGCCCAATGCGGCCTCTGGAGCCCTGAATTGGGGCTCCAGGAGCTGCACCGGGCCTTCAAATGGGCACCGCCCACCTCCCTCCTAGCCCTGCCCACCTCCCTCCTGGCCCCGCCCTCCGTCCTCCCTCCTATAAATGGAGGGGCGGGGGGGAGGGAGGAGGAGGAGGCAGAGAGAGAGGGAGGGAGGGGAGAAGAGAGAGAGAAAAGGTGAGAGGGTGGGAGGAAGGAAGGGAGAGAAAGAAAGAAAGAAAGAAAGAAAGAAAGGAGAGAAAGAAAGAAAGAAATATTGCTCTTATAATTGTTGTTGTTATCCTCTTTGCAAAATCCCCCACATGGACTTGCTTGCTCTTTTGTGGGTTGAGACAGTGGCATGCATTTTTTGCTGTTTTGTGGCCTTGCCTAGTCGCTTCCATTCTTACAAATATTGCTCTTATTATTGTTGTTGTTATCCTCTTTGCAAAATCCCCCCACATGGACTTGCTTGCTCTTTTGTGGGTTGAGACAGTGTGCATGCGTTTTTCCTGTGTTATGGCATTGCCGGCCCTAGTAGCTTCTTGCAAATATTATGCGGCTCCGCCCCTGGAGGGTGGAAACTCCGCCCCTGACATGTGCCTCCGCCCCAGAGGGTGGAAGCTCCACCCCCAGGGGTGGAAACTCCGCCCCTGGATAGTGGAAGCTCCGCCCTAGCATGTGGCTCCACCCCAGAGGGTGGAAGCTCCACCCCCATGTGCAGCTCCGCCCCCAGAGGGTGGAAGCTCCACCCTCCGGCTTCGGCCCCCCAGTTGTCTGAGGGACAGCAACCCGGCCCCCGGCTCAAAAAGGTTGCCTACCCCTGGCCTACCTTGTTAGAGATCTCTATGAAAGATGCATCCATTTTCCAAATTCTGAATTCAAAAGGGCAAGACAGAACTATGAAAAAAACTGAATGGGACATGAAAGCTGTGACAGCTGTTTTAGAGCCCAAAATGTTCTTTAAGAGACAATTATTTTCTCCTAAAATTTAATTAGTTCTCTAAATCAGGAGTAGGCAATAGTCGGGTAAGGACCTTCTGGCTGATACCTGCATGATTTCTAGATAAGCAAGAGTTTATACATCCAAAGATTTAACAAAAGGAACAATAAAATACCATCTGTGTATATAATTAAGTGTGATTATTGTCCAAAATACACTATAGAAATAACCCAGTTTGAGATCACTTTAACTGCTCTGGCTCAGTGCTAGGGAATCTTGTACATTGTTGTGGCACCAACATTGGTGTCACCCGGTGCAGTAATTCATGCTCTCCCCCCCCCCCCGGTGACCTCCTCCCATACCACACACAGAATCCTTAGCAATGTTTTTTTGGACTGACGTGACTCACAAATGGTAATTCCCATATATCACTGACTGTAATGGTAATAGTTGTGATATGAACAACTAGCAAAATTAAAATTATACCTTTAAATGACAGGATCATACACACAGCCTAAATGTGGTTCAAGTGAAATGTACAAGTTTGTGTACATTGAACCATCAGAAACAAAGGTGTCACTATCTCAGACAAGCATGTAAAAAGTTTTGGTTTTTGGAATTCCGGATGAAGGAGACGCAACCTGCATCTCCTCCAAAGAAATTATGTGAGCTAATACGTTTCCACCGTAAAAGTTAAAACTCAACATAATGCAATTAACAATCAAAAAGATCCATGTGAACTCTGCATTAAGCACTAAAGAAGTACAAACAGATGGAGACTACTAGCCTAGATCCACATGGCCAGACAGCATTCTGTAAGATAATATTGATTACATCACAAAACTATTACTCTCTTCTGAGAAAAGTACTGGATATATTCCAATGGATATATTTGTACTATACAGGGTGATAGCTTCGGATGTTAATGGACTGCACCTGCTCCTCTGTTCTTATGTTCATCTTCACAAGACATGTGTTATATAGCCAATCCCCTTTCCCCAGTAAAAACTAGTTTTTACCTGTTAATCTAATCTAGGTTCTCCACAAAGAAAAGCAACTTCCCCATCATAAACAACCACTATCTACTCTTGGAAAAATGTGCTTTAACTTAAAGTTGCAGATCAAGACCGAATGTTACACTCACTAGGTGGCACACACTCAACTTTCTGATATTCACAATTATTAAGTAGTAGTTTGATCAAGTCACACAATGATGCATACATTTCTTCTTTTAACTATTTTGAGAACATGAAAGCAGCCATCCAAGATACCAGTTGGCTACATTGAAATATTTGAATGAAATTACTGTACTTCGTTAGGCACTGAAAATATAGCATGTTAAACTATAGTGGACCCTTGTTATACGCTGGGGTTTGGTTCCAAGATCCCCTGTGGGTAACAAAATCTGTGGATGCTCAAGTTCCATTGAATATAATGACATAGCAAAATGGTGTCCCTTATAAAAAATGGAAAATCAAGCTTTGATATTTGAAATTTATACTTTTTTTTAACTTTTTCAAACCGGGGATGCTTGAATCCATGTATAAAAAAATCTGTATATAAGAAGGGTCGACTG
>NC_056522.1:361519603-361590679 GCF_019175285.1 Sceloporus undulatus | reverse complement strand
TATTATTATTATTATTATTATTATTATTATTATTATTATTATTATTATTATTATTATTATTATTAACCTTTATTTATAAAGCGCTGTAAATTTACACAGCGCTGTACATACAATCTTTTTAATTGGACGGTTCCCTGCCCTCAGGCTTACAGTCTTATTTGTGGATCAGACTTCTAACCGTATCACAAAGATGAAACAAATATAGGATTTGATTATACAGGTATGGACAGGTAAATCAGGTTTGGTTACTTTTTTATTACTACTCCCTAAAATATCAGATTCTGGGTGTTGTAATATAAAAAAGTAACAGTCCCAACTTCCAGATACTAGTGTAGTACGGTCCCAAATCCCAATATCAGGATTGCCTGTACCATTGTACTGTATTTCCAATTTTCATTTATGGTTGTGAAAGGTGTCCAGTGGAGATGGCTGATGGAAAGAGAATCAACTCATTTGAGATGTGGTGAAGGAGGAGAGGTATGTGGATACCCTGAACTGCAAAAAAACCAAAACCAAAACAAAACCCCAAAACAAACCAACCAACCAACAAACAAAAAACCACAAATAAATGGGCCCTAGAGCTAATCAGGTGTGAACTCTCCCTGGAAGCCAAAATGACTATCGTATTCTGGATATTATAATGAAAAGTCATGACGTACTAGAAAAGACAATAATGCTTGGCAAGGTGGAAGCCAGTAGGAAAAGAGACAGACCGCAATGCAAATGGGTAGACTCAGTCAAGGAAGCCATGGTCTCGAGTAAGCATGACTTGAGCACAGCTTTGATGACAGGGTGACTTGGAGGTCTCATTCATAGTGTCACTATAGCTTGAAGGTGACTAGACCCACAGTTAACAAAAAACAACGAACGGTTCCAAAACTCCATGTTTCAGCTCACTTGGTATATTCAAGACAAAAATCACATCCATAAAAGCTTTTATTATTAGAAATAAAATAAAACACATTTTAAGTAACTTCCCTCACATAGATTTCACATTTAATAATAATAAAATAATAATAAAATTTATTTCTATACCGCTTTTCCGCAGTGATCAAAGCGGTGTACATAGTAAAATTATTAAAACATAAAATTAAAACCACATTACATTAATTGCAATATACAATTAAAATCCAATTCATAGGTGTATGTAAGTGAGGGGGAGAAAAGGGGATCGAACATAACTTCAGTGAACATGGGTGAATGCTTGGTTAAAGAGAAAGGTTTTAAGTCTCTTTTTAAACAGTTCAAGGGAGGTAATGAGACGGAGCTCCTCGGGAAGACTATTCCAATGCTTGGGGGCCGTTACTGAAAAGGCCCTCTGAGAAGTAGTAACATATCTCGAAGTAGGGACTTCGAGCAAATTCTTCCCGGTTGTTCTGAGAGTGCGGGGCAGATTATATGGGGAGATGCGGTCCTTCAAGTAACTCGGGCCCAAGCCATTTAATACAATTAATTTCACACACCTGTCCAGTGTGTATTGTTTAAAGTCCTAGTGATTTCTTTTCAACTATTTGCATAAGTTTGTGCAAAATGCCTCCACAACCCCACCTCTGAGATGCTTCCACCATGCTGTACAACACATTGTACAGGAAGGTCCCCAGATAATCTGGAGAAGTTGAAGGGGGATCATTGGAGGAGAAGGAGGAGGGGACAAAAATTGTCCCACAGACTTTCTTCTTATTGCTTAAGGCTTTATCCTACACTGTCCAAGTTAAAAACAGAAGTGAATTAGAATTCGTTTTGAAGAATTTCCTTAGGACTACAGCGGGTTTTAATCTGAACAATTCTGTTCTCAAAATGATACAAATGTGAGTTGTGCCACATTTTCATTTAATGTTTAAATGTAAATTACACACAAACTTGAGAATCTGTGGAATTTGTGACTTTCTTTAAAAACAACAACACAAGGAGTGTTATAGTAACAAATAGTCCATCCTGGTAGGCAAGGAAGGGTCAATCAAACATATGTTCAACTGCATGGCAAGGATCGGATTATGGACAGGTAGATATGCAGGGTAAAGAAGTTTGCCCATCACATTTAAATGTTCTCACAATGCAAACAGTATTTACATGTTTCAAACATCTCATCAAGCATGGATAACAGGGAAAGCACACAGCCTTAGGAAACCAAAATCTATGCATGAAATTACTAATCCCAGTGAGTTCTATAATACAGTCACAGCCAGCCACTTCTCACAACTTAGTTAATTACAAGCTTTGAGGTATGGTAACTTTTGATAACCAGCAAAAAGCACATAAAACACCTACTTGCTAATACCTAAATCAAGCCCAGACAATCAAGTCGCATATTTAAAGTTCTACATGTGAGCACAGTATTCTCCATAAAGACTGGTTACGTTTACAGTGGCAAATCTGAACCATCTACCTTTGTAAAAATAGACTGTGGTGCTATAAGAAAATGCACTCATTCATCCCAGACACAACTTTCCCTCATTCACCATTGCTGCAGTTAAGCATCACCATGAGTATCTGCATATATCACAGTTACTACTGTGTAGTGACCCCTCTGATTTGTTGTTATGTTTCTTCCAGTAGGTTCCAAGGAACCTTTTGAAAAAACACCAAACAACTAGGCAACTCTTGATACAAAAGTTACAACACAATTCAACTAGACACCTACTCTTAAAAAAAAGTTAAAAATGCAAGTTAAAAGCAGTTTGAAAACACATACAAGATATGATAAAACAGAAAACACCCCCATTAAAAGCTCTGTTTTCCACAATATATTACAAACCAAAGACCTACTTAAATAAAAAGGTTTTTACCTGCTGGTGGAAGAAAAACAACAGGGAGAGGCCAACTGATCTCCCCAAGGAAGGGAGTTCCACAACTTGGAAGCAGCCACTGGGAAAGCTCTTTCTTGGGTTCTCACCAGGCATGCCTATGATGGTGGGTAGGGCAGAAAGAAAGCCTCCCCCACAGATCTTAAGAGTTCAACAAGGCTCATATAAGGAGATACAGTTTTTCAAATAGTCTAAAACCCAAGCTGTAGCATTGCTGTCCTTTTAGGCTGAGAGAGTGTGACGTGCCCAGCGGTTTTCCATGGCTGAGCAGGGATATGAACCTGGGACTCCTGGAATCCTAGTCCAACAGTCAAACCAATACCATGCTGTTTTAACAGGATTTAGAGTCAGCTTCATACCCTCCAATAAAACCAAGTTCAGCACTAGCGACCAGTCTGGATGGTCAAATTCAGTCCAGGTGAAGGAAAAGGTAGTGTGATCTTGCAGCACTTAGAAATATTAAATCCAACAATAAAAAGAAAAGGAAGAGGAACTTTTTTGTTGTTCTAATACAAAATTAGACATTCTGGGGAATGCTAAAAATGACCTCTGCTTTTTGTTATGAGTGAAATGCCATTTCAGACAAGGTGTTACATACTCAAAATATGATTTGTAAACAGTTTTATGTAGGACAGTCTATAGCACAAGAAAATGATTATCCTGTGTATGCTATAGAATCTTAAAATTTAATCTGATTTGTAAATATTTTATTAGACTTTAAGATTAGTACTGTATACAAACTGTTTCAGTTAACGAAGTACACTTTCTTTTGTTTACTAACAAATTATGATAGTTATTTTTTGATTTCTCCCCTTCTCAAGCAGCAATGGCAAAAATATAAATGTTTAAAGAAAAGAGTGCAGTATTTTACGTCCCTTGTATAGGGCTCATTCATAATCCTGAATTAAAAAATTATACTTTTTGAGGGCAACTTATTAAACTTATTGAACTAACATTTGTGTAGGCGTTTTTTTTTTGTCTTGGGAGGGATTTTACCCTTAAAGGTAGCTACTAAATACTTAAATAAGTATGGCACATGCTAAGTTATTAATGGTGCATTTTTATGTTGATAAAGTAGCAGTCCAAGTTTCAATTTAGGTTTAATAAATATTGTGTACAGTATGTACCGTATATACTCGACTATAAGTCGACCTCATGTATAAGTTGAGGGCAGGTTTTGGGGTCAAAATAATGGGTTTTGATATGGCCCATGGATATGTCAAGGGTAAAACTTAAGGGCATGTAACAAAGGATGTAAAGAACAGGGCAAAGGAAAACAATGCCAAAAAACGTACAAAATTCCAGCAAGCACCGTTTGTGCTCAACCTAAAGGCTGGATGGTTGAGAAAGTAGAGGAAAGTCAGGGCTTCCAGGATAGATTACACTCTTGGCTTTCACCAAGGGATGGTTTCTTTTTTATAAGAGGTAAGGCACAGTACTTACACTGACCTGTGGATAAATTGACTGAGGTTTTTGGGGTCATTTTTTTTAACTAAAGTTCTAGACTTATACATGAATATATACTGTATCTATTTTCTTCATCACCTCTATCTCTTCCCACACTGTCCAAAAAGGGGAATTATTCTTCCCACAGCTTCATAATTTTCCAAGAATTTTAAACCGAGCTTACTCCATACTGTTTACCACAATGGCAAAATACTCACTGCTGAATCTGCACCATCTCTTAAAACTAATTTAAGAATCAATGCCTCTTAAAGTAGTGAAAGACCTACTGGAAGCTGCTTATTGGCTGTGAAACATGAACACTCAGAATCTTCAAGATCCAATCCATACCCTCTAAAATTATTCTGTGTGTATGTTGTGTGTCTTCAAGTTGTTTCTGACTTAAAGTGACCCTGAGGCGAACCTATCAAGGGGTTTTCTTGGTAAGATTTGTTCAGAAGAAGTTTGCCGTTGCCTTCCCCTGAGGCTGAGAGCATATGACCTACCCAAGATCTCCCAGTGGGCTTCATGTCCAAGCGGGAATTCAATCCTGGCCTCCAGGGTCATAGTCCAATGCTCAAACCATTACGCCATGCTGGCTCCTAAAATTATTGAACAGCCTGAACATATTATAAAAGCTTAACTGTCGCGTTGAGTGCTGCAGTAAACTTGGTTCTGTATCAAGTACCTCCCTGAAGAAAATATCTGTAGAGTGACACCCAAAGTAGCTCTCAGTTAATTTGTTTTCAGGCATTAGGGCAGCACAACACTATCCCATGTGTTTTGGAATGTAATTTTCTGATAGTGCCCTGAGGCAACAATAGAGAGGGCATCTGTTAGCTGCATGTGCTGGGAGTGGGACTGGCTTGTTCTTCCTTCTCTCCATCAACAGCAGTTTATGCACAGCTTGACAAGTCACTCCTGAAACATGGGAAATTCACACTATCACATACTGCATTCAACACTTGTTGACTACATTCAACACTTGATCTTTGAGGAGAAACAGTCAGAAGTTTTGCTGTGCATGCCAAAATCCTTCTAAAACACAAGCTACAGTGGCAAAAAGGCTCCCACTCTTGCATTACCAATATGATTCATTGACAAGGATCATGGAAAGAAATATAACAAATACCTTTTAAAGCTGGCAGCTTTTGGAGTTCTCTGTTATTGTTAATACTAAATCTTGAAGAACTCTGTCGTTTCTCTTTCTTCACTACAGCTTGAGCAGGAGGTATTTTGATTTTAGATAACTGTGGTGTAGGCGGTATAGTATTTGATTTTTTGCATGTCACCTGTTCATAAAAAGTAAAGCAAAGCATAATTAGATTTCTAAAATGTAATATAATAGAGGCAACAATAGTTTTCGTTTCTAATGACATGAGTGGCCAAGCCTTATTTTTGGCCACTCATGTCAGTATTTAAACCTACACTGGAAAACCTAAAAGGGACACCAGCATGATGACAGGAGACAGACTCAGGAAGTTCCAACATAAACTGTAATAGCTGCTACATTCATGTCAAGATTCAGAAAGTAAACATCCTGGAGAAACAAAGCAATGATCACTGTTCAATTTGCTTTAGTAAGACTCTTTGTGAAGGTCTGATAAATAAGTTAGTAAAGGCTTCACTTAATATTTGATTTGCTTATTCACATTTCAGAAACACTTTGAAGTTCCCAGACTCACCTGCATGGTTCAACAAGATACATAAACTTTTTGAAAATGGTAGAAACTATGGTTGATGGCAACTGTAAGAGGACGTTTTTAGCTCACATGTGATTTCCATATTGATTTCTTGACCTCCATGTATTTTAGAAGTCACCATGATGCATTAGGCCAATCACCCACACTATTTCTTATTTAAAAGATTATTACTTTTCTTGCAATGATCTTGTATTTATTTTCTGACACACCTCACTGTCACCTTAATCTTCAATGTACATAAAAGGTATCAATCACCTATATACTATCTTGCATGTACCTGCAACCCAGTGCTTACATGCTAGAACTTTAAAAAATTCAGAAGTGAAATTGGACTAGCAGAGCCACCTCTCCTTTGTTTAATCCCTTCCCAAGGACTTTCAAGAACTGCAGAGGGAGAGTGCAGAAATCACAAATCCTCCCCACCTTCATCCTACTCAAACAACAAGGCCTTTACTTTAAAGGTCACTCTGGATCAAACCCAAGAATTCCTATTTCTCTACATGTTGGAGATGACAATGTTAATTGTTGCACACAATGCCCTCTGAATGTGCTACTTGGACTGTGTATGTATCCCCCCCATCCCTGCAACAATTGGTACCGTTTTCTCATCAACTAGCTACTACTTCACATATTTCAGCAGTGTATCTTCAACTGTCAAAATAGCTGTTTCTAGTTACAACTTTTTAATTTAGGGACTGCCAACTGATCACAAAGAAGTATCAGTAACCCACAATAGCTTTAAAAAAATTAATCATGCTGTAAGCTATATGCTTGGAAATGAGGTAAAGCACTAGGCAATTTCAAATTTTCTTGTATTGTCCTTAAATGCATACCCTAAAAAGGAAAAGGCCACTTACTAATCTCATTTTTGTGAGGCCCATCTCATTCCTCATTTCCCTAATTAGGGTTACCATAACTGTCTACTAAAACCCAGGACAAAATGTAGGACAAAATCTAGACCAAACTGTAGGACAACTGCAGGACAAAACTCATCCCAAAATGTAGGACAGTTAAGGTCCTCATTTTTCTTAAATGCCCTACATTTTGGGCTGAGTTTTGTCAGGTAGTTGTTCTACAGTTGGGTCTAGATTTTGTCCTACATTTTATCCCAGGTTTTAGTGGACAATTATGGCAACCCTACGGCTACATTTGATGGTCTTCAATCATCCAAGCACTTCACCAACAGCTGTGGTTTTCTAGCCAGAAAACACTTGTACAGTGTGCCCGCACCAACCGCAGGCTTGCCATCCATGGATTTGTGTTTCTGCAAATGGCAAACCCTGGCTTTTAAAACTGATGTGTATGCATGTGCGCCCATTGAAAACAACAGGATTTGATAGCATTTTTTGCTATCTGTTGGAGGGGTGAGGGGGTCCAGAACAGATCCCCCATAGATAGCAAGGGACCACTGTACTGTATAGATCAGGGAGGATTGGATCAGGCAGATGCTTTCAGGTACCAAACTACTGTAGTTTCTGTACAATAGAATAGTAATTGGGAATAGATAACAGGGTGAGTAACAGAAGATTTCAGACCCAAACTTGCTCTCCAGGGCCCCACCATAGGGCCACTCTTAATTATGCATTTTTTTTGGGAAACAAACAGCAGCCAAAAATTCATTTCGGGGGGAAAAACAACCCATCACACAGACATTAATAGCAAGTTATCCAAGTCCATATGATGGAGGAGCACTTACAAATATTTTGAGGCTATATGCCTCAGATTTTGATGGATTATTGCTGTCCAGTTTTTTAGCTGCAGTGATATTGTGGAAGTGTCTCATTCAAACATCTGGGATAGACATCTCCCCAATTAAGGGACTTAAAAAAACAAAATGGTACTGGAACCAGAGGGTGAGTACTTCCAGACCATGTTATTTCAAGACAAATGGCAGGATTTTATGAGGAATTTCACCAATAAAGGGAACTAATTTGGCCACTTGGGACCTTTGTTATATAATTATGTGTGTTTAGATGGTAATTACTATGGATCATCGCATCCAAGGTAGCAAGAATGCACAGACTCCACTGTCTGGTGAACCTTTTATAAACAATGAAGAAGCAAAAAGCTGACCAATTCTTTACCAGAAGGACAATTTAGAAAAATGTTTTCTGACTATTCCTATATATATTGGATATTAATGCTTAAGAATATTCCCATTTATATTGGATATTGATCTAATTGTCCTATCAACATGCATTTTGCTATGTCAGAAAAAATGGTATGACAATTTTCTAAGATAAAAAAATAACAGAATTATTACTGGAAAAGAAGGTCTGTATTTTTGGTTGGATATCATGGCTTCACAAGGCACTAAAAATTTCACTGTGAGAAAAGAAAATATTTATGAAAACTACAAATGAACACAATGAATAACAGCAAAACTGCTTTCATACCTATGAAGCTCAGTGTGAAATGATCATTTTTCAAAGTGTGTGGTTTTCAATAGTCCCCAACTAATACCAACAATGAAAATGGAATATTTTTTTAAAAAATGTAAATGTCTACTCTATAGTCTAAAAACCACAAAAATTGTAATTTGTGCTATACTGAAATTTGAAAAATAAATCATTATTCTGTAGGCTTTGGTTATTAACTGATATTTAGTTTAAGACCTTTGGCTTAATATAATCAGGATATTCATATTAATATCATCATAGTATAAGTTTAAGAAATCTTGAAAAATTGAGCTGAGGAATACAGTGAATGAATGCCTCTGACAAGGTTTATTCAATAAACAAAATGAGTTACTGTATATACTCAACTATAAGTCAACCGGATGTATAAGTTGAGAACAGGGTTTGGAGCGAAAATTATGGATTTTGATATGACCCATAGATAGAAGGTACAACTTAAGGACACGTAGCAAAGAATGGGATGGTTCCTTTTTTGATGAATGTTGAAATATAGTACTTACATTGACCTTCTCAGATAAGTCGACACATAAAAGTAAAAAACAATCAGAGATTGAAACATGAATGAAGACAGTGAGTTAGAAAGAGATAGATGATAGTGAAGAAACTGGTAAGGCATGGGTTGACAGGGTCAGGAAAATCTGCCTGAAGTTAAATGACAGCTGCTTACTTTTACAGTATGTGAATAAGACTGACCGTACTGTGTTATCTTACAACATATTTCTATCGTATAGACCAGTGATGGCAGACCTATGGCACGCATGCCAGAGGTGGCACTCAGAGCCCTCTCTGTGGGCACATGTGCCGTCGCCCCAGCACAGAGTTTGCTAGAGTTTGTTACTAGAAAGCCAGAGAGACATGGCATTTTGCAATAAATAAGTGGGTTTGGGGTTGCAGTTTGGGCACTCGGCCTCCAAAAGGTTCACCGTCACTGGTATAGACTGAAAATGCCAGGGAGTTTAATAGGCCTTTTATTCCCAAGTAAATAGAGACTCTATAGCAAGAAGTTGACGGAAAGAATCAGCACAGAATGCACAGCATCCTCCATACAAATCTATATGAAAAACCAGTTTGGTATTTAACATACTGACTGCAATCCCAGGGGATGGGCAACATAAATGACAAACTTGTACAAAAAACAAAAGAAAACAAAACAAAAAAAACCCCTACAGAAACCAAGTGAACCTCATAAACTTTTGGAATTCTGACTGATTTGACTTTTAGCACAACCGCCATGATGCCAAAGGCATCACAGTCACTATCTATGTAAATAGCAACCTGCTTTATCTCTTGCAGGAGAGGCTGTTTTGTGGAGACATCTTTTGAGAGGAAACCTATAATTAATAATACAAGAAAATGACTTCGTCAGTATCTGCTTCTCACTAGCTCCTGCTTAAAGGTGAAGAAAACTGGCTCCATATAAAGAAACTAGCTAATGAGTTTTTCAGCCTAACTACAAGACACCAGCTGAGAACCAGCTGAACTAGGAAACTGGGAAACCAGGGTTCAAATCTCCCCACTCAGCCATGGAAACCCACTGGATAACCTTGGGCAAGTCACATTCCTTCAGTCTCAGAGGAAGGCCATGACAAACCCTCTCTGAATAAATCTTGTCAAGACAACTTCATAGGATTTAGCCTTAGGGTTGCCAGAAGTTAGAAACAACTTGAAGGCAAAACAACAAACAAGAAACTAGAATCTCCGCACTTTTGTCTGTCTAGTTAGTATCTCTACATTTGAGCAATGCATAAAGGTCTATTGTTGAAATGTGGCTCAGACCACATTATTGATCTAGGGTACTTCCAGGTACAGTATCTGTTTGCCACAGCAATCACAGTGTTTTTCTAAGTGAGACTTGAAATGAATAAGATTACCAAATATCATAACTAGACAGATGGAGAATGAGCTCTGCTCTAAACATTGTTCATCTAACCCAGACAGAAGAAATAACATTGATGTTAATGTAGAGGTCACTCCAAATTACACAGGAATTTTGTATGTCTTGTCTTGGTATTCTAGTTGCTGAAGAACATCAATTCTATGGGTATCACTCATACTGTTCCTAGAGAGCCATGCCATTTCAGTAATTCTGCATGCCATAATGGATGAAATTGTATGAATTAATATTGGTAAAGAAGCTGCAGAAAACAATGCAGGATGGGTAACTTTTCTAAAACTGCTTGATATTATGGTAGCCCTAGCATCTATAAATAGCAACATGAATGTGGAACAAGCAATGATCAGTTAAACTGTCTTGGAGGTACAAGATGGAATCCTGTCTATTAGTCACAACTACAGGAGACCCACTGAATAAATTGTTAAATGATGAGAAAACACATAGGTAAATCAAACTGATTAAATGGCTGCACTGTAGTTAGGATTAACAACAGGATTTGGGCCACGGTGTGTAAAGTAATACTTTCTAAAATGATCTGAACTGCTGCTATAAAAATCAGATAAAGAAGCAATTCTGTAAGGGAAATAAATAAATAAAATTTTAAAATGCTTAATAATATTTATGTGCCTACTGTTTTATACCACACCTACTACATTCTGTTCTCATACTCCAAATAAGCAATTGCAACCTGTTCTCCATAACGCACACACCCACAATCACATGGATAAACAGAAGAGTTAACAAGGCTGTACAAGGACATAGTCACAGTAATTCCCACGATCATGGTAGCTAGAAAAAGTACTACAACATTGGCAGAAATCATTGTCAATTGTCCCTTGAGCTCAGCCTGGTTCACTTTTCATTTTTCCCTACAACTGCAGGCATGTGCATGCATGAAAGCGGCTTGCAGCAGCATGCATTAAAAAACTGAACAAGGCTTTGAAATTAAAAGGACTGACTGCAGATGTTTCAGATCTTTTAAATAACAAATGACCCAATAGTCTCCTTCCCCCAAGTTTTTAAATTTCCTTGAAAGCTTTATATCTGTATATATCTTCTGAAGTGTATCTGTTTGGCTGGAAGCTGAAGCCAGTCTTCTCTCCTTGATAAGTTTCACAGATGGTGGTTCAGAACAGTCCTACACCACTGGACAAATAAAATCAAAACACAGTAAGAAAAGTACTAACACTGATAAGCTTCAATTTAGTTCCTAAAATCATTTTTTTGAATAAAATCCAATAATTTTTTTGGGGGGGGGCATATAAAAAGTATCTCACCTGCAGCTACTAAAAATTCCCTCATGTGATTATCAGAATGTACAAGGGATGGTACACAACTACAGACTTTTGTGTTTGAATGCTTGAGGGCAAAGTTGACCTCCACAAATTCAACAAAAAGTATTTCTTATATTAATCTGATCCCATCAGAAATGGTGAACACCACCACCAGTGTTTTCTTAAAGGAAACAATACAGTATAAGTAATTTTACTAGTCACATTTTATTTCCTTCCTACCTATTAGAAGAAATAAAAAGATATGTTAAGAAATTTGGCAGCTCAAAAGTAAATGGCTTCCTCAACTGTGCATATGCTGCCTCAATTTTAGGAAGCTCCTTGTAAGCAATCCTTTTGCTGATTTGAAGGCAAACACAGAACTTAACACTTCTGTTCCATCACATGAAGGAAAAAAAACTCATCACAAAATTTCAGAGAACCATTACTCAGAATTATTTAAGAAAATTTCTGTGGGGCTTCTTGGATTGTTTCAAGTAGGTTTGGGAGTGCAGAGAAGGAACCCTGATAAATGCCTGTACTGCAGCCACTCACTCACAATCCACAAGGTTGCAAGTTCAATACCAGCGAAAGGGCTCAAACTCGACTCAGGCTTGCATCCTTCCGAGGTGGCTAAAATGAGTACCCAGATTGTTGGGGGCAATTAGTTTATACTTTGTAAACCGCTTAGGGAGTGCTTAAGTGCACTGATAAGCGGTATAGAAATGTACTTGCTATTGCTACATAATGAGAACTGTAGTTTTAAAAATGCACTTATGACAACCAGATATCCCACTGGAAATGTGCAAGACTCTGATGGATGAATGACAATGAGGTCAGAATGAGACATACAACTGCTACCAAAAACTGCAGTGGTGAATTTCCTGCTCTTCTCCTGATATTTGGTAATACAAAACATATGACACATCATTTGTGGGCTTGCTCACTTAAGCTTCCCTTAATTAGCCAATCAGGAAATCTCACAGCATTGCTATACTAGACATTGCTGAGAAAAGAAAAATAACATGAAGCAATCAGCACAGCAAAAACAAAGACGTAATTTAGGAATCAGCAAAGCAGCAGTTATGGCATGTAGTTCTTGTCTAACACAGTATACAACTTTGGCTATGAATCCACTTTTGTTTAGACTTCAAATAGGGCAGTCTCATGGCACATACATGTTGCGCTGGGTAGCCCTGACCTAAGGCTATCCAGAATAAGCATGACACACACAACCTAGCCATTTAACCACCACTTTCAAATATACAAAGAAAGCAATGTAAAAATAAGCACGAGCAGTACGACGATAAGGTTTACACAAGGGCTCTATAAATAAAATGTTTGAGGGATGTTCTTCAAACAAAGGACTGTCTCTATTCTTCACAATCTGGCTTTTTTCACAAGAACTTGAAATAACAACACATGCAAATAAACTGCTAGATACAGAGCTCCAAGATGATATTTTCCAAATTAGCCAAAAGTACAGTATGTAAGACAGATATTCAAATGGGGAGGAGGAGAGGCAATGTTGGGAACAATGGGCCTTGAACAGTCCCTTTCTGTCCCTTTTACTGGACAGAATATCTACTTGACTTTTAAACTAAATAACTTCAGTCCCTTTCATGGTACAGATATTAACACTAGCTGAATAGATATATGCTTTGGAGATACTGATGAATGTAATCAAGAGCTGATGGTAAGGAAACTAATTGAAGCCAGCTTCTATATTTGACTTTTTGATTATGCTGCTTCACACTGTGCACAGGTTGTGCTGATTCTATTATCTAGGGAGCATCCAACTGCTTGGTTTTCTACAAGATTCACTACTTCTCAGCCAATAGATATTGCACTGGTAGAACTTCGCATTGGACAGCACACCAAAGAGTAAGTTAGCATGGAGTTTGTAAGGTCTTTATAGCATGTTCATAGTCTTTCAGGATGTGATCATAGAAGAAGATTACTTCATTCTGTGGACCAAGAAAAATTCCACTCCCCAAGCTCATAGTATAGTAACTAGCATATTCTGGTTAAAAATGTATGGAAAAGAATATCAAATCTGTACCAACTCCATATAGTTATTCTGCCAATAATAAATTATGTGCTGAGATACATCAGTGCTTAGTTCTCATGGTTTTAGCCACTACACAGTATCATCCATGGATGCTAACCACAGCACATATAGAGTCACATCTCAGCCAGTGCTCTCATTCAGTTCTCTTTAGCAACACAGATTTTTTCTCTATAACTTCTTTTTGCAGATCAATGGCTTAAAGTTGCAGGAAACCACATATTCTCTTTTGTGTTAAGTTTTGCTGCAGGTAAAAGCTACAGAATTTTGCATGTATCCTTTTCATGGTAGCTGCTGTACAGAAACTTAGGGTCACAAAGGATTTTCTAAATAAATTTTCTGCAGTTCGCCAAAGGCTGAATTTGCAAGTGAAATACATCGGCTCTTGGTATCCGTTCCAGACACTCTCCCTCCCCCTCGGCAGATACCAAAATCTGCAGATGCTCAAGCCTGCACTGTCCCAAATGAGGGGTGTGTGCCTGTGGTCACAGCATTAGAGACAGCCTGTTGTCCTGTGGCAGTGCATGCACGTGGCTGCATTGCCATTAATTTTCGTTATCTCCCATGGTGGTGCAACCATGAGCACGCACTGCCATGGGGGACAACTGCAGGCTTGCCGTCCATGGATCCTTGAATCTGCGGATGACAAGTCC
Organism: Sceloporus undulatus; assembly: GCF_019175285.1. NCBI lineage: Eukaryota > Metazoa > Chordata > Lepidosauria > Squamata > Phrynosomatidae > Sceloporus > Sceloporus undulatus. The sequence goes on along the minus strand of NC_056522.1, from coordinate 361,576,426 downwards.
ACAGATACCAAAGGCCAACTATACATCATGTTCCTAAACATAAGATTTTCCAACATGCAAACAGGAGGCTGTGAATTTATCAGAGGATGACAAAGAAACTATGCTTTTCTTTAATATGCACAGAAGTTAATCTTCCATACACCCAGACTGCTGGGCAGCAGGACAGATGCCACTATTAGTTCTAAACTTTGCTCACAAACACAGCTTCTGGACCCACTGAGTTGATTCTGGTTTGACTAACAATAAATTTGTGTTGACATCACATGCAAGTTATGCTGAAAATAAGGTGGGGCTATAGTGAATCTATGCTAATAGCACACACAAAGAATAATGTGAGTGGTACACAGCACCACATGAAAATCTTTCAGATGCTACTTGCCTCAGCATCAGAGTATCTGGAAACTTTCAATACTTTGGAACTTTTAAAAAGTTGTTGTCTATGGTTTTTAACTATTTTTAAAAAGTCATAACAGCTATGCATTCATGGTCTACTAAACCTAATACTTCAGTACACACGTACGTACAGATGCGAGAGTTGGACAGTAAAGAAAGCAGACAAAAAGAAAATTAACTAATTTGAGATGTGGTGCTGGAGAAGAGTGCTTAGGATATCATGGACAGCCAAAAAGACAAACAAATGGGTCCTTGAAGATATTAAGCCTGAAATCTCTTTGGAAGCCAACATGGTCAAACTGAGGCTGTCGTACTTTGGCCACATAATGAGAAGGCACAGATCACTAGAAGATACAATGCTAGGAAAAGTAGAGGGTAGTAGAAAGAGAAGAAGACAATACGTCAGATGGATAGACTCAATCAGGGAGGTCATGGACATGAAATTGCAGGAACTAAGCAGAGCAGTGGAGGACAGGGGATCGTGAAGATGTCTCATCCACAGGGTCACCATGAGTTGAGGTTGACTCAGGAGCAGTTAACAACAACAACAAACGCACAAACACACATTTTTTATTTTGAAATCTAAAAAATGAGGCAAACTATAGTTTTACACATGAAAACCTAAGATTATTTCTTTTCCAGAGATAATAAGTGGGAAAAGAGTATCTCTTGTTTTACGTTAAGATATACACCTTCAACACTGAAGAACATGATGCAGAAAGATAGTTATTCCATAGTCTATTGTTTTGGAATTTAAAATTTATTCTCATACTCTATGCCTGTGAAGAAATGAAACTAAAATCAATAAGAAATAGCTAGAGCTGCTGAGATTGTATTTAAATGGCTCTCAAAGAAGTATGATTTGCAGACATAGGCCTGTTACAGACTGCCAAAATAAAGCGCTTCGGGTCTCTTTGGAGGTATGCTATTTAAATGATGCATGTATCCTAAGAATCCGGAGCTGCACCAAAAGCTGCACTCCGGTGCTAGGAATGGGGGTGGCTTGGTGCGACCTCCGGACACTTAGGACCCATGCATCATTAAATAGCATACCTCCAAAGAGACCGAAGCAGCTTTATTTTGGCAGTCTGTAACAGGCCATAGTCATGTTAGTCTGGAATATCAGTATGCAAAGGGATCTTGCAGTACCTTTGAGACTAACTGTGTGAAAGATGTGGTAGCATGAGCTTTCGTAGACTTGGTCTACTTCCTCAGATGTGTGAAGATTCATGTGGAAGTAGAACAAGTCTAGGAAAGTTCATGCTGCAACTTTTTTCACACAGTTAGTTTCAAAGGTGCTACAACCCCTGGAAAGTAGTATGATGTTTAGGATAGGAAAGATGGTTTCAGCATATCTTTTTATTAAACCAAGAGATGGTTTAAAATAGTACTCAGCAGAATTTAAATGGCATAAGTCATTCCTTATTGCTGGGCCGAAAGCTATTATAGAGAGTGTGAATGGATGAAGGAACAGATAAACATGGCATTTACTAAGTATTTCAAAATCAGGTAGAAAGAAAGCCTACCAATAATAATCTTAGCTTTTATCTTGTACTTTTTTTTGGTAAGTATTCAAAGCATTTCCTGCGAATGATGATAATATAATAATAGTTTATTTATATACCGCTATTCCAAAGATCAAGCGGTGGACAGGCAAGTAAGCTAATTTGCCCCCAACAGTCTGGGTACTCATTTTAGCTTGGGCCCTTTTGCTGGTCTTGAACTCGCAACCATGTGGTTTTGAGTGAATGGCTGCAGTACAGGCATGTAACCACTGCGCCACCAGGGCTCCTCACAAGAACCCTTCAATATTCTTGTAAGGTAGGCCTGCATTATTATCAACATTATTTTAGATTTCAGGAAAGAGGAACTTGGGGAATAAGTGTGAAGGCAACGGCTGGCAAACTGTTGTGCTCCAGATGTTGTTGGACTGCAACACCTATCAGCCCCAGACATTACACCCAATTATAAGGGATTATGGCTACCACAGTCCAAGATCTGGAGAGTGACAAGTTGCCCATCCCTGACCCAAGGCTACTTAGAATGTTTATTGCCAAGGTGAAACAAAATAGTAGCCTTCCCAGTTCCCAGCTGATTTCTTATCTGTCAGTTTCTTCAGAATGAACTGAAAATTCTTGAGTAAAGATTTTATTGAACACACAACATTGCCACTTTTTACAAAATAAGAAAGGCTTACGGTGGGCCCTCCCCTTATGTGGGGGATCCGTTCTGGACCCCCCCGTGTAAGGGAAAATCCGTGTATGCTTGCGCCCAATAGGAAACAATGGGTTGTGTGCATGCGGCGGCGAAGTGCGTGCCATTGTTTATATTGTCGTGCGGCTTCCACGAAAGCAGGAAGCCACATATGGCGCAGGCGCACTGTACTTATTTTTTATAAATTTGTAATGGCTGGCGATTCCAGGAGAAGTGAGAAGCCGTGAATAACATGTACTGTACCAACAAAGGAAATCTTAAATATTCTAGAATATCAGCAGTTTTTTTAAAAAAATAATAATATCATTTACCTCAATATCCAGGTTATCTTGCACATCTTTGCTACTTTTCCCACTTTTCCCTGCTTTTGGAGGTTCCTGGAATTTACAGAAAAAAATAAATAAATGTCAAGCAGGAACAGAAACAGAGCACAATTTTTGTTAAAGCTCCCCTTTCTGAGTAAAATGAAACATGCATAATAGAACCAAGAGAAAATTGGCCTCTGTCTATTCTCAGCAAGCAGCGTAGTTTTAAAAGACAAAGGAAACTATCTCAGTACAAGTCAAGGCAAACATGCAATAGTTTTAAAATAGCAAAGGAGGTTCTCAGAAAAAGAACAAACAGGGGAGCATGGTTCATTGAAAGCCGAAGCAAGTAGGGCAATCAGATGAAGCTTTCTAATTTGTAAAAACAGTGTAGCAATTTTAACAGGCACACTGAGTTCTGAGAAACATCACTCCCTGCAGAATTTTAAAAGCAGGTTTGATAGTCACAGCTGATGTTGATGAATGTCAGAGACTCCTGTAATAGCAGACTTTTAACAAGTGATGACACCACTTCCAGTAAAGGAATTCTGAGGTCTAGTTTACACTTGGTCTCCATGCATAAGTTCTACTTATGTTCACAGTGAAGATTCCCTGCACCATGTGGTGGACAGGTTTCCCACTGCATGTAGGACAGGGGTAGGCAACCCTTTTGAGCCGGGGGCAGGGTTGCTGTCCCTCAGACAACTGGAGGGCCAAAGCCAAAAAATAAATAATTAAATAATTTAAAAAAAATTAAATAAATAAATAAATAAACCAGGACAAATGTAGGACAACATTTTCAAATGGAAGGCACTTTTTAAATAAAAAATGGAGGACATGCGAAAAAATCTGCTGATTTATTAAAAAATGTTAAGATAAATGCATGTTTCTGAGGCTTCTATAGACAATTGCCCCACCATGCCCCTCGAGCGAGACGCCAAAGGCCCCGGCGGCAGGACCGGGCTGGGGCCGGTCCCAAGGCCTCGCCGGGCCGCATCCGGCCCGCGGGCTGCAGGTTGCCTACCCCTGATGTAGGAGATACAGCTAACTTTGAATGGTGAAAGGGACCCAAAGGATAGCTTACTATGCCACTGTATGTTCCTCCTTCTAGAACATAGCCATATAGCCCGAAAAACCCATAAAAAACTACTTTTGAATTGTTTGCCCAGAACTGGACACAGTATTCCAGGTGAAGCCTGAGCAAAGCAGAATATAGTGGTACTATTACTTCCTTTGATCTAGACACTACACTTCTATTGATGAAACCTTGAATTGCATTGGCTTTTTTAGCTACTGCATCACACTTCTAGCACTCTATAACACAGCTGACAAATAGAACCTAAGTTAGCAGCCATTATACGACACCTGGACCCCTCATCCCCCAATATATTTCTTTTATCAATATACAGTCCTCCTTCCGTTCTTGCGGTCTTCGGACTCATGTCCCTCGCTTATGTGTGAGGGATGAACGGAGGGAGAATGAATGGGGCATGGGCCCCTACTCCTATATCCAAGTCAATGGGGCTTGAATATAGGTGAAACTCCGTTTTGGCAAGGGGGTCCGGAATGTATCCCCCGTGAAAAAGGAGGGCTGACTGTATTTCTTTTTTGAGATTTACTAGGTCCAAAAAAGGCTGCAGCAGACCAGCGGGATAACATCATAGCGATGCTTAAAAGTAATAAAATACACAGTACAATAAACACACCCAAATTCTGAACAGATGTGGAGATGCTACATGGAATTCAACAGTATAGGGAGCTGTTAAGTGGAAGAAGGGCCCTCTGTTCTAGTGTTTCCACTAAAATAAACTGCTAGGAATGCCTGTAAAAGGCCAGGTCTCTGCCTCAACTAATCTGTCAGCTAGGAAACAAAGACTTAAATCCAACTGTCCCCACCCCAGAAATTTGATAAATCAACTATTAGTGCTATTGATTCAGTGGGTCTGCTCTAGGGCTAAAAACAGGATTTAGGACAAAAGCCTCAAGTTAGCCTGATCCTATGTAAGTTTATGCATGACACTGAGCAATAATAAGACCCCCAATTTTACACGCATACGATTACAACATTACTTAAAATTATGCCTAAATGCCGTTTCTTTCAGAATGACTAGGCCTGTCTCAAGCTATAAATAGGATTTCCTACTTGAACAGGAGACAGCATGTTAAACCTTAACATTTATTTTAATTGCTTGCTGGCACCTTTGCAACTACTACAGCAGAGAGTCAACCCCCAGAAAAATGAGAAAAGTATTGGTAAGGTAGGTACACGCTCCCTTTAAATGCCGTAAGTTTTGATTCCACCTTGTTAACTCCGCTGGGGAGGTTTTCTGCCCTTAGTTACGCCAGTCTTAACACGTGCACACGCACACACACACACAATATTCTTAACAGAATAAACAATAAAGCCACAATAAATCACCCACAATAAACCTATCACTCTTTACCAAGAGAACAGTCAACATATCTAGAAAACTATCTCAACAGTAACAACTTACAGAAAGGGGTAGCTGTGTTTCAAGTCTGCTCCAACAACAACAAAAAGTCTTATAGCACCTCACAAAGACAAACAGATTGAAAGCTTATGCCACAATAAATCTATCAGGCCTTAAAATGCCACAAGGGTCTTTGTTGCTTCCCCCTCAAAGTACTATCCTTTTGCAATGGAGGAGGGAGAAGATCAGGAAGAGCATAGGTAAGTAGGTATTTGTAAAGAGTGTGTCTTTGTGTGTGTTATACACTCCCAAGTATCACAAGTGGGAGAAGCACATCCAGGAACACCATCTTTCACTAGCGTAATAGACTGGGTAGGTAGATATATGTGTGGGTGTGTTATACATTCCCAAGTATCACAAGTGGGAAAGGGTCATCACCAGGAACACCACCTTTTTCCTAGTGTAACAGTGTAAGAAGGCGTGTGTGCATGTATCTGTGGGTGTGTCTGTATGTGCTATACACTCCCAGGTATCACAAGTGGGAAAGGATCACACCAAGGAACACCATCTTTCACTATTGTAAGACAGTAGGCAGATATTTATATTGGTGTGTGTGTGCTAGTTATACACTCCCAGGTATCACAAGTGGAGAAAGGATCTCACCCAGGAAAACCACCATTCACTAGTGCAAGAGAGTAGGTAGGTATTTGTATTTGGTTGTGCATGTGTGTTATACCCTCCCAGGTATTGCAAGTGGGAAAAGATCACACCCAAAAATACTAGTGCAAGAGAGCAGGCAGGTATTTGTGTGTGCGTGTGCGCACCTGTGTGTGTTACACATTCCCAAGTATCACAAGTGGGGGAAAGATCCCACCCACTTTCCACTAGTTTAAGAGGTAAGTATTTGCTGTGTAAGAAGTAGGCAGGTATTTGTGTGTATGTGTGCCTGTGTGCATTTGTGTATTACACCCTCCCAAACACAACTTTTACTAGTGTAAGAGAGCAGGTAAGTGTGCACGTGTGTGTACATGCGCCTGTGTGTTATACACTCCTAGGTATCACAAGTGGGAAAGGATCACACCTAGGAACACCATCTTTCGCTAGTGCAAGAGTAGGTAAGTATTTATATTTGTGTGTGCACGTTACACACTCCCAGGTATCACAAGTGGGAAAAGCTGACACCCAGGAACACTACCTTTCATTAGTGAAGAAGTATTTGCCCTGTAAGAAGTAGGCGGATTTGTGTGTGTGCGCGCCTATGTGCACAGGTGTGTTACACACTCCCAAGTATCACAAGAGGGGAAAGGATCCCACCCTGGAACCCCACCTTTTACCAGTGCAAGAGAGTAGGTAGGTATTTATATATTGGTTGTGTGTGTGTGTGTTATACACTCCCAGATATCAGAAGTAGGAAAAGGATCGCACCCAGGTACACCACCTTTCACTAGTGTAAGAGGTAAGTATTTGTAATGTAAGAAGTAAGCAGGTGTTTGTGTGTGCCTCTGTGTGTTAAACACTCCCAAGTATCCCAAATGGGCAAAGATCCCACTCAGAAACACCACTTTTCACTAGTGCAAGAGAGTAGAGGTGAGTGTGTGTGTGTGTTACACACTCCCAAGGACCACAAGTGGGAAAAGGTCCCACTCAGGAACAGCACCTTTCACTTATGGAAGAGAGTAGGTGTGTGTATTACACACTCACAAGTGGAAAAGGATCCCACCCAAGAATCCCAGCTTTCACTAGTGCAAGAGGTAAGTATTTGTAGTGTAAGAAGTAAGCAGGTATTTGTGTGTGCCTGTGTGCGTAGGTGTGTTACACACTCGCAAAGATCACAAGTGGGAAAAGGTCCCACTCAAGAACACCGCCTTTCACTAAGGCAAGAGAGTAAGAGTGTGTGTGTGTGTGTGTGTGTGTTAGTTACACACCCTCAAGAAACTAGGTGTGTGTGTGTGTGTGAGAGAGAGAGACACACTCCCAAGCGGGCAAAGGTCCCACCAAAGGTCCCCACCTTTCACTAGTGCAAGAGAGTAAGTGTGTGTGTTACACACCCACAGGAAAGTAGGTGTGTGTGAGAGAGAGAGACACACTCCCAAGCGGGCAAAGATCCCACCCAGGGACACCCCCTTTCCCTAGTGCCAGAAGGTAGCCGTGTGTGAGAGAGAGAGACACACTCCCAAGTGTCCCAAGCGGTGAGAGAGAGATCCCAGCCGGGGGCAGCCCTTGGGTGAACCAGTCTTTCCTGGGACCCGGCCCTCCTCCTCCTCCTCCTCCTCCCCTGAGGGGGGTCCCCACCGGAGAGGCTCCCTCCTGCCCCGGGGCCCCTCTCCCTCTCCCGGGGGCTGCTGCTGCTGACCTGGCTCTTCTCCTTCTTGTTTTTATTCGGCATGGCCGGCCGGGGGTTGGGGGGCTGCTGGGGGCCCGCCAGGCCGGGGAGTCGGAGCCTCGTCCCGCGGGAGAAGCCCGGCTGATGCTCCCCCTCCCCGCCCCTTCGCCTTCACAAGCGGCGGAGGCGGCGGCGGCGGCCACTAGAGTCCCGCTCCCTCCTTCCCTTCCTTCCTGGTTCCGCCGCGCAGGACCCTTCCCTCTCCGTGTGCCTCGGTCTTCCGTGGGCGAGAGCCAGGCCTCCTCCTTCCTCCCTTCCTTCTCTCAGCAGCAGCAGCACTAGCCCTAGTCTCAGTCAGTCTCTACGCGCCCGGCTTCACGGCGGGGCTCCCCAGGCGCCTCCCCATTGGCTCCCCGGAGTCACGTGGGCACCAACGTCCTCCGACGCCTCCATTTCCCGCCCGGGCCTTTCGCCTCTCTCTCAGTCTCAGCTGCATTGGCCTCACAGGGAGGACCAGGAGCAGGGCCCTCCCTCTGGAGTGCCCCAGGCCTCAGGAAGGGAAGGGAAGGGGAAGGCAGAGGGACTCTTGCCCCGCTCTCCCCCCCCCCGCCTCAGGTCGCCTCTCAGGACGGGGCGCCCAGGGAGGCCACGTCTGAACGGGGGATGCGTGTAGAATGCGGGTCAGAGAGAGTGTGAGGAGGTGCAGAGCGAGTGTGCCAGAGTAAAACTGAATGTGTGTGTGGGAGAGTATGTGTGAGTGTGAAGATGAGAGTGAAACTGTAAGAGAGAGTATGTGTAAGACTGAATGTGTGTGTGAGAGCATGACTGTGAGAGAGACTGTGTGTGATTGTGTGAGAGTGCAAGTGAGGCTGAATGTGTGAGTATGAGACTGTGAGAATATGTGTGTGTTTGGAAAGATAGTGAGTTAAAGATTTCTTTTGACCTGAACTATTCACTAGCTAGATGAGGTTATAGCTTCTATGTATATATAGATTAATGCCATTAGTAAACTTTTCTTTGAACTACAAGCTACTTGTGTTGTTGTTTTTTGTCAGTCTCAGTTCTTAGGGAAGCAGCATAGGGCCAGTACAAATGGTCCTGAAGGGGTGGCTTGATGCTGCCACTTTGATCACCAAATCGGGGCCACTGCAACCACATGCTGTGGCCCCGATTCAGCATTTTTCCAGGCCAAAAAGAAGGGCTTTTCTGCCATGGCGCACAGCTTTTCAGTGCTCCTACGGCATGCGGCATATAAACGTCATGCTGCCAGAGCAGTCCAATGCTGCCCACCGTCTGGTTGGGTGCATGGAGTGATGCCAGCTTGGGGGCATCATCCAAATGCAACGCCCTCACGCCCCCGGTGTTTTTTGCAGGTCTTTTTTGCCCCATAGTTAGACAAAGACACATTTCTGCTACTCTGCTGAGTTAAAGCCAGACCATAACAGGCTTGGCTTTGACATTTTTGTTATTTAAATACAGTATTTAAAAGCTGAAGCTTTTGGAAACTTCAATTGCCTTACAGAAGCAAGGGAGAGAGGTGATTTGACTATAAATGCTGCCACATAAAACTTCCAGTGTACACCTGCTCTGCTTCACTTATGGAGGTTTGTGGGAACTTTAGACATCTTTATCTTGAATCTGAAATCCTCCCATTGTTTTTTATTTGTTTTGTTCCACATTTTTTATTAACAGAGAAATACCACTCAGAAAAATATATCTCCACATGTATGTATTTATTTAATGGGTATCTTGTGTTTCTCCGAAAAGAAACCCAAGACAGCTTGTTTCTTTTAAATGTATTTATTTCTGGGTGTAAGTTAAAAATGGAAGTAATAATAGGAAAACGCAGGGAGTGAAGAGATGGAACTGGAGGACAAGACTCTCTGGATCTCTCATAACATTTCTTGTATATTAATGAACTTGTTTAAAAGCACCAGTGCCATCAACAGCATTGAAAGTTCCAGACAGGCATGAATCTCTTGGGCACATTGTAAACAACTTGGAGGCACACAACAACAATGCTCCTAACACACATTTTGTGCAGGGGCAATCTGAAAAGTGTGGTATCGTGGCTATCCACACAGGCCAAAAAGTCTGTGTTCTCCCTGGCCCCATGTCATCCTGTTTGGATGATGCAGACCAAAACTTCAGGGCTAGGATTGGGCCAGATCCTGGCACATTGGACATGGATTCAAAAAATTCAGCCCAATCCCAGGGTAAACAGGCCTAATTCCCGAAACCTCTGCAGCAAACCCTGGCTGTTTTGACACCCCACATTCCTTACTTTTCCCCTGCATAGTGTACAGGCCCCTATGGTTGCATCTGACATGGAAATGGGATGCCTGGCTGCACCCACATGGCCAGGCACCCCGTTTTTGTTTCAGGTGCAGAGAGAGGGGTCCGCCCAATAATGGAGGCACAGGGGGAAGGGAAGGTTGATATGGGGACAGGCATGTAAAAAGTTGCCTGTCTCCATGCTGGCCTGGGGACCAACCCAGGTTAGCACCCAGCCAGGAAAGCGTTTCCAGGCCTGTCCACTCAGGGCCATTTTCAACTAGCTGTGCATGGAACTATCAAATCTAATTTATAGATCTAAAAATTGACCAGGAAAGATTTACGTGGCAAAAAAAATTAAAGATAAAGTTCATGTTGGCAGTTAAGCCTATAAAAGTATTTGGGAAAAGCAAGACCACAATAGCTATGGGTCTTAGGTTATGATTTATTCAACAGAAAAGGATGGATATACAGAACACCCCAAGTGTTTTAAGTATAGAGACATGAATAATTTGTCTCATTCCTGACACTGTAAGCAATCTCATCAGTTTTAAGTGTAGGATCTGTCTATATCCAGTTATAGCTTATTTTGGAGGGAAGATAATTGCTCATTAATTTTCCACTGACCCAACCTTAATTTTGCTGGCGTTCATGTACAGTTCTTTTAAACCATCTGCTTGTTTCTTAGAAGTTAATTACTGGTTTGTGGAATTGGATTCTCTGTGCTCTTAGTGTGACTAAAATACTTACACTGGAAAGATAAATGTCCACCTATTATTCATTGGATGCAAGGCCTTACAGCTTTTTCAACATTTGAATGTATAATGCAAAGAAGGCATCTTTGTATGGACCTTTTTTTTGAGGTCTTTAATTGAAACTTATAAATATTCCTCATGGGTTCACCCCTGCCCTTACATGACTTTTGAGTAATAAACAATATTACTGGGGGTGCTTCTTGACTCGTCGCTTCACCTGACTGCTCAGGTGAATGCGACGGTCAAGACCACCTGCCATCAGCTTCGGCTGATTCGCCAGCTGCGCCCATACTTGGCCCAGAGGGACCTTGAAACTGTTGTACATGCTCTGGTAACCTCGAGATTGGATTTCTGCAATGTACTCTACATGGGGCAACCCTTATACCAAACCTGGAAGCTACAGATGGTGCAAAATATGGCAGCCAGGCTGGTCACTGGAGTTTCTAGGGCCAGCCATATAACACCAGTGTTGAAAGATCTTCACTGGCTGCCTATTCGCTTCCGGGCCCAATATAAGGTGTTGGTTATCACCTATAAAGCCCTAAATGGCTTGGGCCCAGGATACCTGAAGGACCGCCTCTCCCCATATATTCCGTCCCGCACCCTCAGAACATCCGGGCAGCAACTACTAAAGGTGCCGGGGGCCAGACTCTCTTCCGTCACTAGGCGGACTTTTTCCATCGCTGCCCCGGCCCTTTGGAACACGCTGCCCGCCGAGCTCCGCTCGACTACCTCCCTGGCCCAATTTAAGAAGGACTTGAAAACCTTCTTATTTCAGCAAGCATTTCCCCCATAAAAATTCCTAAGGGCCTCCCTCCTCTTCCGTGGCCATGAGGATGGGCTAATGGGGTTTTAGCTGTTTTAACTGTTTGTTATTCTTATTGTATAATTGTATGGTGTGTTTATTTTTTAATCTATTGTATGTTTATGCATAATGTATGTAAACCGCCCTGATCTGGGGAAGGCGCGGTATATAAATAAAACTTTTATTTTATTATTATTTATATATATTTTTAAAAAGACAAAAGATTACTGTGTTGGTAGATTTGGGTCAGTCATTACATCACACAGTGACCAGGGTATTCTGTTTATTTGCTTTATAGCCAGCCATTCTCCTGAATGGGACTAAAATGGACTCGGTGGTCCTATGAGCTCAAATTACCCCATTTATAAAAGAGACTGAGATGTTGTTCATCTGCATCATTATGCCAGTCTGGAGACATCAAATAAGCATTTATTTATTATTTAATTTGTATTCTGCCTTTCTTGCAATATGGGACCCAAGGTGGCTCACCACTTGAGTTAAAACAAAATACAGTTAAATCAATGGGTAAAGCAAAATGTTTTAAAATCATATTAAAAAAAATACCCATTCGAACAGTTTTTGAAAAGCAGTTGAAACAGTGATAAAAATACAAATGCAATATAACCTAATTTTAAAAATATTACACAACAGCATGCCCTCCAACATTTCACTGATGAAAACTGGGAGACGTGGCCAGCTTTCATGTGGTGAAAATGACAAAAAGTTATTGATGTGAAACAACACGCAAGCTAAGAGAATAGAGTCATAGAATCAGACTTGGAAGGGGCCTCATGGACCACCAAGTCCAATCCCCTGTTCAATTCAGGATCTCCAGCTAAAGCATTCTGAAGACATACAGGGAAGGAGGCCCCACCATTGCTCTCTATGCAATTGATTCTCTTGCCGAACTGCTCTTTACTATTAGGAGGTTTCTTCTAATGTTCAACTGAAATCTATCGTCATGTAATTTTGAACCATTAGACATGATCCTACCCTCTGGGGCTGAAGAGAATGTCCAGAGAAGCTGCAGCAGTGTGCTTTTGACTGAGCCTAAAAGCAAAGGAGAGATTCTGCCCCCTCCTTTCCTCACTATTGAGTTCAGTGCAATCTACTTTAACTCAATTTGTAGTAATTGAAGTAAGATGAGGACAAAGGAGGAAAGCAAGGACATCACTAGGGGGGTGCAGAGGATTCAGACAACACCAGGTAACAGCCTAAGGGTGGATGACACCGCTGCTCCCCAAACATCTGCCTTTGGGGCAGAAATGGGCTTTGGCATTTGCCTGCATCCCTTTAAAATACTGGAGCTCAGCGGAAGAAAGGGTGAGAATCAGGCGAAGCTCAGTAGGCAAAGAAAGGAGAGGCCTCCAGTTTTAAATTATTTTAATTTTAATTTTTAAAAATTTATTCTTTTTAAAATGTTATTTTTAAATCTTCCTAAAAAAATCACATCTTACCAAATTTTCACTTTAATCACATGAAACTATGTAAATGTAAATATACATTTAGCCTCTGTGTTCTGATGATATTGTGATTTAAAGGTACTGTATCATTTTAATTTTGCTAGTTGTTTATGTTACAACTATTGCCATTACTGTACACTCAGTGATATACAGGAATTATGATTTATGAGTAACATAACAATATTACAAAGGATTGTGTGTGGTGTGTTATGGGAGTAGGTCAGTGTTGGGGGTGACAGCATAAGTTGCTGCACCAGATGATGCCAACTCTAGCAATGACACTGCCATGACAATTAACCTAGAATACAGATCTACTATAACTCTGCTTAGGTCTTACAAACACAGGGCCAAGACATCCTTGACTGAATCAATCCATTTTTAATGTGGCCTTTCTCTTTTCCTACTGCTTTCTGTCTTATCAAGCTAGTATTTGTATATTGTCTGTTTGTGTATTTTATTGTATATTGGTATGATGTATTACAATATATTGTAACTATATTTTAAAAAGACAAAAGATAAGTGTGATGGAAGCAATATTTGTCTATTGCTCAGACATCTTAATGATGTGATCCGTAAATCTTGATATATAACCCACCTTGAATCCCATTGTGGAGAAAGGCGGGATATAAATCCTGGAAATAAAAAAAATAAAAAAAAATAAAGAAGTATATAAAATAACATTTTTCATTTATGAGAAAAGTTATTAGAAGTGTCAAAAGCAGCAGTGCAACCAAGGTGTGGAAAACCCTAAGAAAGTCAGAATCTGAGGGAAGAGCAGATTGACAGGAATATTTGTGTCTTACATCTTCCAGTTAAGCGCAGAACTATTGCAAAGGAATTAAAAAGAGAAACATCTTTCCTTGGCAGTCATGGGAATGGAGATATCTAAGTTTAAAAGCGCTTACCCCCACCAAAAAAAGCAGAAAAAATAAGCAAAAAGGTTGTGACTTTTTTTTTGTTTCACACCAGCAGGAATGTTCCATGTGATGTATTTTGCCTGCGGGATGTTTTTATGCATACATATCACAAAGACGATAATACAACTTATCTTAATACAAAATCATATAACTTCAGGGGAGCAGATCACTTGATCTCCTTATGTCTCAGCCAGAAATATTAGGGATAAACAAGAACCTATTTGTGTATTTATTTGACCATTAGCAAGATGTCTGTCAGCGTGATGGGACATGTATGGAGGAAAGGATTACATTTTCCAGAACTCTGAGCTGGTGGGTAGGGTTAGAACAAGTCTCCCCCCAACCACTCCATCAGATTCTTCCCACCTAAGGATAGCCACCCAGGCTCAAAGCAGATGATAATTTTACTACATATTTTGGAGAAGTTCTCCCCCCAGCTGGCAACAGTACCTTATTTTCCTTACCTCCATATTGTGCATTTAGTGTGTTTTGTCTGATGTTTGGTTATTGGCACATGAATTTAATTTGCAGGTCTGTTTGCTGAAATCCCATTGTGGGATTGAAAATGGATTACAATTAGGGAATATGCATTCCCCTTAATGTCTAGTTTGACTGCAAGGAACAGAAATGGGGAGTAAGCATTGTTCTCAATGCCAAATGCAATGGTTTGCTTCCTTCCATAGATACAGATAGCATTTGTGCATATAGCTGGAAGAACAATAAAGAGTGCACAGGAACACATTATTAGGGATGGATACGAAAACAACTGTGGTGATTCTAGCCTCAGAAAATTAAGCCTGAGCCTATCTGCGTAGTCCTGGAATCTTCATTGGCTCGACACCATCCTGGTTCCTATTTTGTGGGGTAAAACTATCCATTACCTGCAGCAAGCAGATAGCATTCTTTTAATTTTTTATTCTAAAGCAGGGGCAGGCAACATGCAAACCACAAGATGTTGTTAGACTGCAACTTCCACCAACCCTACAACACAGCCAATGACAAGGAATGCTGAAAGTTTCACTCCAGCAACATCTGGAGAGCTCCACTTTGCTCATCCCTGCTCTAAAGTAAGTGATCTAGGTTGAGTTCCTGCAACTTTATGATAGATAAAGGATGTGAATCACATACCATCCAACTATCCTGACTTGTCAGGGACAGTCCCAGTTAATCCCTGGTCATCCTACCTTTTCAGCTGCTTTTAAATCTTATTTCAATATATGAAAAATGAGTTCAATGTGCAAAGACTGCAGCAAAGAGGAGAAGAAAGGGTGGGATCTTGTCTTCCCCCTAGGCTGAATCTGCATTGTAGAAATAATGCAGTTCAACACTGCTTTAATGGCTCCACCCTATAGGATCCTGGGATTTTTAATTTGTCCATCAATATCTGTAGGGTCTGTAGGGTTGTATGATACCCACCCTTCCTTTAGAGCAGAGGCAGGCAACTGTGGTGGGTCTGAAAAGCAGTTTTCTATCCCGGAGACCCTGTGGGAGTCAGACTGTCAAAAAATGGACAACAAACAAAACTCAATGTGGCAAGAAGTTGTTTCTGACTTATGGCAACCCTAAGGCGACCCTATCATCGGGTTTTGTTGGCAAGTTTCGTCAGAGGGAGTTTGCCATTGCCATCCTCTGAGGTTGAGAGTGTGTAACTTGACCAAGGTCATCCAGTAGGTTTCCATGATTGAGCAGGGATTTGAACCCTAGTCTCCTGAGTTGTTATCAGAATCATAAAATCATAGAATCCTAGAGTTGGAAGAGACCACAAGGGCCATTCAGTCCAACACCTTGCCATCCAGGAACTCTCAAGCAAAGCTTGGAAGTAACTCTTTACAAATAACATGTTCCTCTTAATTAATTCCCTTTTCCAGCAAAGAAGGTATTATTATGTTATGACTGTAAAGAGATAACTTTATTCTTTTTTGAGTGCAACTATAATTATTTTAGTGATTATTATTGCTTTGCATCATGTGGTCTCACTACTTAAGTATAAGCCAACAACTTGGAACATCCTGAGTTTTTTTTTAAAGTAACAAAAATAAACTATTCCATTACTTTTGAATGACAGATAAGTAAAGAACAGGGCCGGGTCATCCATATAGGTCAGTGATGGTGAACCTTTTAGAAGCCGAGTGCCCAAACTGCAACCCAAAACCCACTTATTAATTGCAAAGTGCCATGTCCCTCTGGCTTTCTAGTAACAAACTCTGGCAAACTCTGTGCTGGGGTGATGGCACATGTGCCCACAGAGAGGGCTCTGAGTGCCACCTCTGGCATGTGTGCCATAGGTTCGGCATCACTGATATAGGTGAACTAGGCAGCCGCCTAGGGTGGCAAAATTTAGGGGCAGCTTTGCAGCTTTTTTTGAATATTTTTTGCGTATTTAAACCATATTAAAGTGAAAACTCATTACAGCAAGCAACGTAAAAGCAAGCTACCGTATGACAGTTTCTTTGTACAGTGGGCAAAACATAAATGTGTGCTCCCCCCCTGTGTCTGGTACAGTCACATGATACATCCTCCGCCTTCTGCATGCACCTTGAATGTAACCTCAAGATCTCCTCTCGCCGCCCACCCACCTTACCCTTGGTGCCACAACACGTAACACCAGTCACCAGTCATCTTGAGTTTACTGTTTACAACAAACAAACGAGTCTGTTATCACGTTTTGCATTTTTGGCAGTGATCATGCAATAGCATTTCAGTGTTTGTATTTGATTTTGAATGCCTAGTACATTTAATACTGTGTTGTGTTCTTAGGACAAGTTTTAAACTAAGTAAAGAGGAAGTTTTAGTTGTTTAGGTGAGTACAGCGGACGCTTGTTATATGCTGGGGTTTGGTTCCAAAATCCCCTGTGGATAACAAAATCCGTGTATGCTCAAGTCCTATTAAATATAATGACATAGCAAAATGGTGTCCCTTATAAAAAATGGAAAATCAAGGTTTGATATTTGAAATTTATACTTTTTTTGAACATTTTCAAACTGTGGATGCTTGAATCCATGTATAAAAAATTTGTGTATAAGAAGGGCCGACTGTATTCTATTTATTATTACATTATCTTAGGGGACAGGGGGGTGCACAGCCGCCCTGTATCCTATGTCTTTTATCATTATGTAATCAGAAAAAGAATGTTGTTCTATAAAAGGCAATAAATTAGGCTACAGAGACAATACAAGCAGAAGGCTAAAACTTTAACAAAAGGAGACGAACGGCTTATATTGACTAAACACTCCAACCCATACAATAAAATAATACAAAAAAGTTAGTTAAATAGCAAAACACAATTGTAACCAACCTACTCGTCTCACCTACTTAGTCTAACCTAATCAAACCTACTTAGTAAATGGGCTTTTTTTTATTCTCATAATAAAATAAACAAACAAATAAATAAAAATATATATTTTTTAAAAAGTGGAAATCAAGGGGTGACAGGGGATGCCAAAATATTTCTCGCCTAGGATGGCCAAATACCTAGAGCCGGCCCTGGGAAAGAGTTATTTTTAAAAACTGTGTCTTCACTAGTTACAACTATTTCTAGGCCTCAGAAAAGTTAGTAATTTGGAATTAGAATTATTTCATACACAAAAAATGTAACTGATTGCTTTTTGCAATTAACTTTTTAACCTCTGGACACAAAGGTATTTACTTCGAATGGGCAGCATGGGAAAGCATCTCCGCAACACACAAAACACAGTAAATTGAGCAGCTGCCTAACATCAAAAGGGATTTATGTCAGAACTGAAATGAGATTGCAAACTGTGAATAAATTATTGATGGCATTTTATCCATGGATCAGCAAACCAGATCTCAAGGGAACTCTGGATAATGGATACGGTGGTTTCTGTCTCTAAGTAACTAGCTTATGAAAACGACTTTATGACAGCAACCCATGTAAAATTAACTACCTGACAGCTTCATTCACAATCCACTTCCACTCAAGTTGTGAGATTTGATACTGATCCTAAGTGTACAGAGAGGTGGCAGGTGCACTGAGTAGTCAAAGGCCATTGGAGCTGGAAGGCATGACAATTGAGGACTTGGATTATAAAACAGTTGTGGGAAGAAAAGAATTCCTGAAAGATGGAAAGGAAAAGAGGGTTTTAAAAACTAATTTGTTCTTCTTGACTTTTTAATCATATTTGCTACCCATGAGTATATTAAAATTGTATTTTACTGTTGCTGGTGGTTTGAGGATGTTTATATTTAATGTGATTTTATGAATGAGTATGTCTGATTTTAATGTGATTTTATGAATATGTCTGATGCCGCATTATATTTTTCAAAATCTGCTCAAAAAACTGTTATGAGACAGTTAGGAAACAGATTTTTTTAAAGCTACTTTACTTCAAGCCAGATTGTTCTTAACAAATATTGGCGTTCATTAGCCTTGGTGCAATTATGCCAAACATCCACAGTGAAGGAAGACTTCACAATTGTATTTGCTGCAGTGAATAGATTCAGTGGTCTCTCTCTCTCTCTCTCTCTCTCTCTGTGTTGTGTGCCTTCAAGTTGTTTCCAACTTATGGCAACCCTAAGGCAAGATTATCATGGGGTTTTCTTGGCGAGAATTCTTTCAGAGAAGGTTTGTCATTGTCTTCCCCTGAGGCTGAGAGCATGTAAGTTGCCCAAGGTCAACCAGTGGGTTTCATGGCTGAGCTGGGAATTGAACCCTAGTCTCTAGAGTTATAGTCCAACACTAAAACTACTAAACCACCAATCTGAAAAGCTGACACAAAGAACAGAACAGATAACACTAATAATAATAATAATAATAATAGGTTTTATTTATATACCGCCCAATCACTGGGAATCCGAGCGGTTTACAATAGAGGGGATAACAGACAGTTCCCTGCCCACAGGCTTACAATCTAAAAGACACGACACAAAAGGAGAAGGGAATGGTGAGGGGGGGAGGGAATCAGGTCCAGCATTCTTCTCTCCCTGTGAGGCCTGGACCAAGGCAGATGGACCGGAGGAAGGGCTCTTCTTCTTCAGGCTAGCCCCTGATGGAACTGGGCCAGCCTACTCTCTCCCTCAGAGGCCGAAAGATGACAGTTAGGGAGGGAGGAGCCTCCTTCTTCAGGCTAGCCCCTGATGGAACTGGGCCAGCCTTCTCTCTCCCTCAGAGGCCGAAAGATGACAGTTAGGGAGGGAGGAGCCTCCTTCTTCAGGCTAGCCCCTGATAACTGGGCCGACCTACTCTCTCCCTCAGAGGCCGAAAGATGACATTGGGAGGGAGGAGCCTCCTTCTTCAGCTACCCCTGATGGACTGGGCCAGCCTTCTCTCTCCCTCAGAGGCCGAAAGATGACAGTTAGGGAGGGAGGAGCCTCTTCTTCAGGCTAGCCCCTGATGAACTGGGCCAGCTTACTCTCCCCTCAAGGCCGAAAGATGACAGTTAGGGAGGGAGGAGCTTCCTCTTCAGGCTAGCCCCTGATGGTAACTGGGCCAGCCTCTCTCTCCCTCAGAGGCCGAAAGATGACAGTTAGGGAGGGAGGAGCCTCTGTCTACAGCTAGCCTTGATGAACTGGCCACTTACTCTCTCCCTCAAGCCGAAAATGACATTTAGGAGGGAAGCTTCCTTCTTCAGGCTAGCCCCTGATGAACTGGCCAGCCTACTCTCTCCCTCAGAGCGAAAGATGACAGTTAGGGAGGAGGACTCTGTCTACAGCGAGCCCTTGATGGTACTGGGCCAGCCTTCTCTCTCCCTCAGAGGCCGAAAGATCAGTTAGAGGGAAGCCTCTTTCTTCAGGCCAGCCCCTGATGGTACTGGCAGCCTTCTCTCTCCCTCAGAGCCGAAAGATGACAGTTAGGGAGGGAGGAGCCTCTTCTACACAGCCCCTGATGGTACTGGCCAGCCTTCTCTCTCCCTCAGAGGCCGAACGATGACAGTTAAGGGAGGGAGGAGCCTCCTTCTTCAGGCTAGCCCCTGTTATATTCTTGTTCTGTAGAACTATATGGGAAGAGGGAAACATACCTTTTTCTATTCATATTGGCGTGATACAGTATTTCCATACTGGTGTCTCATACTGGTTTTCAATTTTTCTCAGTATGTTTTATCAAGCCCACTGATCCATCTAGCTCAGTACTTTATAAACTCATTGGCTACAGGTCTCCATGATTTCATTCTTTCATTCTTTCCCAGCCCCCTCTAAAGATGCTGGTAGCTGAATGTAGATCTGTATTTTTTACATGCAAAGAATGATCTCTACATACCATTGAGCTGCAGTTCTCCAGAAATACTATTTCTAGAGAAGTAAAAGTGTTACCCTGTTGCAGTGATAACTTCAAAGAGAATCGTGGAATATTTTTGACATTAAACGATGAAACACTGTTTATTTAAGGTACTGCTTTGTCCTTCACAAAGTTAGATTGAATACACATGGGTAGAAAGGACTAAATAATTCTAGCAGATATTCAGAGGGAAAGCAATAAAAATCTGTTGCAGTAAAAATAATAAAATTTCTTGTGATACTGGGGTTCCCATGTGTCTTTTGTTATAAGTTGTTGTGTGCCTTCAATTCATTTCCGACTTATGGTGACCCTAAGGGGGGGGGGGGACTATTTTTGGGTTTTCCTGGCAAGAGTTGTTCAGAGGAGCCTTGCCATTGCCTTCCCCTGAAGTTGAGAGTGTGTGACTTGACCAAGGTCACCAGTGGGTTTCATGGCCAAGCTGGGAATCAAACCCTGGTCTCCAGAGTCATAGTCCAACACCCAAACCATTATGTCACAGTGACTCTTATTTTGTTATAACAGATGTCCCTTATTTGAGGATTGAAAAGCTTTTCCTTTTATGCTGAAACCCCCTGTATTTTGGGGTGTGTGGGCCCTTCATAAAGACAGAAATGTGTGAATCCTGACATTTATGAATGTGGACAATATGTTAATTTTAAAGAGGAACATATGGCTAGGCTAACTGAAATCAATACTTGCATTTGGTATTTAGACGGAACACAGACTTGTTAATAGCAACTTCCTAATGGTTAACCCTGCGTGTCCTGAAGGGTTGGCTGTCCCTTATTACCCTCTTGAAAATCTGGCAATAACATGTAGTACCTTACATTTGATTAAGGCATAGGTTGTTATGGACACTATCCATTTCATCAGATGTTACCTCAGCTGGTTGATGTCTATACATGTGCTTGCATGGGTTTATGGGGATCATAAACAGTATGGTCAGAGAAAAATAAATTGCAAAAAGTACAGAATGTTAATTTATAAGATAGCATTTGAATAGTAACACACAAATAATTGGATTAATGAGTTGATTGACACATGTAGATCAAAAATAGATTTTGATGAATGCTTGTTCAGCTCAAAGATATAGCCGTGTTAGTCTGTAGAATCAGTATGTAGAGAGATCTTCTAGCACCTTTGAGACTAACTGAAAGAAAGAAGTTGGCAGCATGAGCTTTTGTAGAGTTCAGTCTACTTCCTCACCAAAAGCATCTGAGGAAGTAGACCGAAATCTACGACAGCTCATGCTGCCAACTTCTTTCTTTCAGTGTCTCAAAGGTGCTACAAGATCTCTCTACATACTCGTCCAGCTGTTTCTTATTGAAAACTGTTGTTGAATTACTGTATGTACTCGACTATAAATCGATCACATATATCAGTTGTGGGCAAATTTTGGGGCCAAAATTATGGATTTTGATATGACCCATGGACAGGTCGAGAGTAAAACTTAGGGGCATGTAATGAGGGACAAAATAAAAGAAAACAATGCCAAAGATTCTAGCAGGTATAAGTATTTGTGCACATACTAAAGGCTGGATGGATGATGATTGTGAAAAGATGATAATTTCCTCAAGGAGTCACTGGTATCTCTTATGTAATTTGGGACTATTGATGGAATATGGTCTGTGGAGGGAGTCCATATAATGAGTCTATCCAAATGGGATATCAGAGATTGGAATTAACTAGTTACATCTAGCTGCTAAAGTGTGTCTGGGTTACATTAAGATTGGAATTAAGCAAGCAATAGCTATCTTCTTTGGTGCAATGGTGACTTTCTAGTTACTGTATATACTCATGCATAAGTCTAGAAATATTTAGTCAAAATATTGACCCAAAAACTGAATCGATTTATTCATGGGTCAATATAGGCACTGTAACTCTTTTTTTTTAAAGGAAACATTTCCTGGCGAAAGGCAAGCATGTAATCAGTTTTGAAAGTACTGACGCTTGTCTGCTTCCTCATCCATTCAGCCTTTAGTTTGAACACAAACAGTTATGCCTGCTAGAATTTTGTAAGTTCTTTGGCAGTGTTTTCCTTTGCTTCATCCTTTGGATCCTTTGTTACACGCCCCTACATTTCACCCTCAATGTATTCATGGGTCACATCAAAATCTATAATTTTGGCTCCAAAACCTGTCCTCTACTTATACATGATGTTGACTTGTAGTTGAGTATATATGGTACTTTTCTAATTGTAGGGGTGTGGTTATACTACACAGTGTAGAAGAAATATCTCCAGTGTTCAGTGGGCTGACTCATGCTTTGCAGAGTGTTGAGGTGATGACAAAGCAGACAGGAAGAACATGTATTTTGTATTGCAGTTGATTTTATCCTTTAGAATTTTAAAAAATAAATAACAAAAATATCTCTTGTTATAGGCACCTTTTCAGAAATGAAAACAACTTTTTTTTTTAAAAAAGTGTAGCTTTGAAAGCAACTAACTACATTTGCTCCCTGATTTAAAATTGGAACTAATTTAAAAGTAACATTCAAAGGTCTGATAATAATTCTAGTGCCCACCAACCACAGTTATCTGGGTGGCAGTGGAACCAAATGATTATACATCAGTATCTCTTTCTCTCTGTGCTTTCCTTCGCTATTTCTTTATTTCCCTTATTATTTGTACAAAGGTTTATCTTTGTGCAAATTACTCCCTCATCAAAAACTCATACGAGCCACCCAGTTTCAGGCAGTATTCATCCTAGTTTCAGCTAGAGATGCTGGAAACTGGAACAGGGGCCACCTTCATGCAAATACAAAAGTGGGGTCAGGCCATGAGATCTGGCTACTCTAGTCAGGGGCAATGTTTGAGGATTCTCTATATTTGTATTTTGTCATATTTCTAAGAATCCCAGGGTAGTGTACAGTAAAATCAGTACAAGTACCATAAAACAATGTAAAATGTTAAGCAGTAAAAAATAAATCACAACTGAAAAACATATCTATTTTGCCACTCTATTCTGCTTTGGTCAGGCTCCACCTAGACTACTGTGTCCAGTTCTGGGCACCACAATTAAAAAAGGACATTGAGAAACTGGAGTGTGTCCAAAGGAGGGTGACTAAAATGGTGAAGGGCCTGGAAACCATGCCATATGAGGAATAACTTAGGGAGCTGGGGATGTTTAGCCTGGAGAAGAGAAGGTTAAGAGGTGATATGATAGCCCTGTTTAAATATTTGAAGGGACATCATATTGAGGAGGGAGCTAGCTTGTTTCCTGCTGCTCCGAGAACAGGACCCAGAGCAATGGATGCAAGCTACAGGAAAAGAGATTCCACCTTAACATCAGGAGGAACTTCCTGACAGTAAGGGTTGTTCGACAGTGGGACAAACTCCCTCAGAGTGTAGTGGAGTCTTCTTCCCTGGAGGTCTTTAAACAGAGGCTGGATAGCCATCTGTTGAGGATGCTTTGATTGAGAGTTCCTGCATGGCAGGGGGTTGGACTGGATGGCCCTTGTGGTCTTCAAGTCATTTCCAATTTATGGCAACCCTGTCATGCGATTTCCTTGGCTAGATTTGTTCAGAGGTGGAGGGCCCCGGCGACGGCAACGAGCCTCCCAGAGGCCCACTGCGGTCGCCGGAGCCCTGTTTGAGGGCTCCGGAGGCCGCAGCGGGTCTCCTAGAGGCCTCCGCCAATGGTGGCAAAGTCTCGTGTGACCTTTCCTGTGGTCGCGCGAGACTTCGCCTCTAGGCCGCCGCCATTTTGTTTCATAAAATGGCGGCGAAGTCTCACATTACCTTTCATATGGTTGTGCAAGACTTTGCCGCCATTTTGAGAAATAAAATGGTGGCGCCTGGAGCGGCAAAATGCCGTAATCGGCGGCGGTGGCGGCAGGAGAGAGCAGGGGCTGGCTGAAAGGCCTCCGGCCCGTGGGCCGGAGGTTGCCGACCCCTGCTTTAGATCCTTTGTTACATGCTCCTAAATTTTACCCTTGACTTATCCATGGGTCACATCAAAATCCATCATTTTGGCCCCAAAACCTGCACTCAACTTATACATGAGGTCAACTTATAGTTGAGTATATATGGTACATGATACTCTTATTTCTGTCTTTATAGAGAGCCCATAAATTAAAAATATGGGCCTTTTTTGGCATCTTGTTCAGTCTACATAAATGGACAAGCCTTCTAATTTGCAAATAATGGGCAGCCAATATGGTTTTGTGGTTTGAGTGTTGGAGTATGATTCTGGAGACCTGGGTTCAAATCCTATATTGCCATGGAAACTGATAGAGTGACCTTTGGTAAGTCACACTTTCTCAGCCTCAGGGAAAGGCAAAGACAAACTCTTTCTGAACAAAATTTCCCAAGAAAACCCCGTGATAGGTTTGCCTTAGGATTACCCTTACTCAGAAACACCTTGGAGACACACAGCAACTTCCTTACAACAGAGGAGAGTGGCCAGCCCTATAAGGGGAAGATCTCTTGTCCTCAAGTAAGGGACACCCCTTATAATAAGGGACAACTGTCAGCCCTAGTTAGGGCCCTCAAATTATTGTTGTGCTATGAGCTTTTGAATCAACTCCAATTTATGGCAATCCTATCATTGGGTTTTCTTGACAAGATTTATTCAGAGATTTGTCACTGCCTTCATTCTAGGCTGACAGAGTTTAACATGGCTGAGTGGATTTGAAACCTGGTCTCCTAAAGTCCTAGGGCTTTATCACACCAGTGTTTTTTGCACTGCAGTCGTGCAAGCTACTGTATATACTCATTTTAGTCAAAATTGACTCAAAAAAACTAGGTCAATTTATCCATGTATCAATGTAACTACTGTACTTTAACTCTTATCAAAAAGCGAACCATGCCCTGGTGAAAGGTGAGAGCTTAATCTCTTCTCAGATCACCTAAAAGAAGCACCAACCCCCTCCACTATCTCATCCATCCAGCATTTAGGATGAGCACAAAGAGTTACATTTGTCAAAATTTTTAAAGATCTTTAGCACTGTTTTTCTTTGGTTCATCCTTTACATCCTTTGTTACATGTTGCTAAGTTTTACCCTCAACTTATCCACGGGTCATATCAAAAGCCATAATTTTTCTCCCCAAAACCTGCCCTTGACTTATACTTGAGGTAGACTTATAGTCGAGGACATACGGTAAAAATAAAATAACATACCGGCATAGGAGCAACCATCACCATGCTTCTTCCTTTTGAGGGATTGGGGCTGCTGCTGGCATCGTGCTCCATTCCTGTCTTCTCCCTTAACCCCTCCCTCCCTTTTTATGCCTTGTCAACATGTATTTTTTAAGTATTCCAACAGCAAAATTACAGAGCTCTGCAGCCCCATTTAGCCCCTCAAATTATTTTTTTGAAATTTTTGGGCTTCCGTGCTCCGAAATAAATAAATAAATAAATAAATAAACACATAGTTGGGATTTTTTTAAAAGGGAGGGGGAGGAGGAAAAAGGGGAGGGGTCAGTCACAACATGTGACTGCTAATCATGCTACTGCCACAGGAATGGCTTTCCGCACCCCCAGCGGTGCGCGATTGGCATTTCGTTCACAGGTTTTCCCCGTGAATGAAAAGGCACAGGTCACAGACAGGGCAGCTATGGGAGGGAAGTGATGTCATGCAATCAGCGTTGCCGATGCCACTTCCTTCCTGCGGAAATCATGGCTTATTAGCTGTATGTGATAAAGCCCCCTAGATAGTACAACATCCAAACCACACTGTAACTTGTTAATTCCAGTCTCTGCTATCCCATTTGAGTAGGCTGGTTATATGGGCTCCCTTCACAGATCATATGCCACCAACAGCATACTGCCTGTCTGCAAGCCTTCAAAAACCAGGGGCAATCTATCTGAGGGGAAACAGTCTCTGATCACTGAGCATCTCCTTCTGAATTATTTTATGTGACACAGTGTTTTCTATTGCCCTCCAAATGCACTATAACTCTCACCATCCTCAGCCCTCCTGGCTGGGGAAGATGAGATGCCAGATTGTGGAAGGCTACCATAAGACTGCCGTAAGACTACTGATAATGTGTCTTAAAAAGGCATTTTACTGTTTAAGAAGAAAGTAAGTTATTGATTATAAACTTAAAAAGAGAGAGTCAGCAGTGTGAACCTAAATTATCACTCTGCTCCCTGCCTCAGAGCATCTGCTCTTAAATCATATTTCCTGATTTATCAAAATGCTCTTTGTCAAGAATCATATTATGTTTATGTCTTTTTTCCAGATAAAAACACAATGTGTACTTCTGTGACATTCACACAATTAATACATAGAATCTGACATGCTGTTCTGAGAATAACACAACAGATTATTATTCAGTTATATATTTAAGCATATTTAACCTGATCTGCAGGCAAAAGAGGAGCCCATAAAGGTTTTCAGGACAGTCCCTGCTTTCACGCAACTGAAATGTCATAGCACAAGGAGAAAATGGATCAAAAGAGATAACGCGCAATGCAAACCCCAAACCAAACCCTAACTCATGAGGTGCTTTGGGATGAGAGGTGAAGAGGGGATTCAGATATGGTACCCTCAAAGTGTGCTCCTCCCAGATTTCCCCACAGCTTCTTTCATCTTCATCTGACACCAAGTTGATTTCAATTCACAACAATCTTTTGAATAAGAGACCTCCAGGAACCCTGATCATCAACAGCCCGACTCAAGTCTTGCAAACTCAGGGCTGTGGCCTCCTTAACTGAATAAATCCAGCTGTAGTGTGGTCTTCCCTTCTACTTCAGCAAGCATTATCTTCTCACATTCCATGTCCCTGCTACATACATACATTGTCCGGCTTATTATTATTATTATTATTAACCTTTATTTATAAAGCGCTGTAAATTTACACAGTGCTGTATATACAGTCTTTTAGTTAGATGCCTGCCCTCAGGCTTACAATCTAAAAAGACACGACACAAAAGGTGAAGGGAATGGTAGTGGGGAAGGGGATCAGGTCCAGCAGTTTTTCTCCACCTCAGAGGCCTGGACCAAGGCAGATGGACTGGAGGAAGGGCTTGGCTTCTTAATGGATGGTTAAAAGGATCAGAGAGATCCAAAGGATCTGGGTCAGAGATGAGCTTGCCCCTGGGAATGCTTCTCTAAACAATATAGTCTTTAACTCAGTTTTGAAACTGGTTAGAGAAGTGATGAGGTGTGCATGTGGGGGAAGAAGGTTCCAGGAGTAAGGGGCAGCAAGTGAGAAGGGACGAATTTGGGAGGGGGCAGTGGTAGTCCTACACTGGGACAGGAGACCTTGGCTACCAGAGCAGAGGGTGCAAGTAGGAATGTAAGGAGAAAGAAGGTCAGATAAGTAAGGGGGGGGGGCAATCCATGGAGGACTTTGAAAGTCAATAACAAAAGCTTGTACCGGATGCGGAAGGGGAAGGGGAGCCAATGAAGGGAGGATAAAAGAGGAGAAACATGGTCAAAGCGGCGAGCGGATGTGACAATATGGGCAGCTGAATACTGGACAGAGATTAAAGGATGGAGGTGTGAAAGAGGAAGCCCTGTTAGAAGGAGGTTACAATAATCTAGTCGCGAAACCACTAGGGCATGGACCAGAGTTTTGGCAGTAGAGGCTGAGAAGAATGGACGGATCTTGGCAATGTTGAGGAGAAAGAATCTACAGGCCTTGGCGGTGGCCTGGATCTGGGGAATAAATGACAGAGAAGAGTCAAAAATGAAGCCAAGACTGCGGGCTTGATGAACTGGTTGAATAGAAGTGTCGTCAACATAAACAGAAAAGGAATAATGAAGGGTGGGTTTAGGTGGAAAGATGAAAAGCTCAGTCTTAGACATGTTGAGCTTCAAGCACCGAAGCCGCATCCACTGAGAGATGGCAGTCAGACAAGAAGAAACTTGGTGTTCAAGCCCCATCGAAAGGTCAGGGGTGGAGAGATACAACTGAGTGTCGTCGGCGTACAGATGATAGGAGAAACCAAAAGAACTGATGAGTTTACCTAGGGACAGTGTGTATAGAGAGAACAGAAGGGGACCCAAGACAGAGCCCTGGGGAACTCCAACAGATAGGGGAACAGAGGACGAAGTCTGACCACCCGTGACCACTGACAAGTAAGATTTAAACCAGTCGAGAGCAGAGTCGAAGAACCCAAGGTCAGAGAGTAAATCAACCAGGAGACAGTGATCAACAGTGTCAAAGGCCGCAGACAAATCAAGAAGAATGAGAATAGAGTAGAGGCCGTTTGCCTTGGCCCGCAAGAGATTGTTTGAGATCTTGGTGAGGGCTGTCTCTGTAGAGTGCCGTGGGCGGAAGCCAGACTGGAAAGGGTCCAGGATAGAGTTGGCTTCAATAAACTTAATACAGCGAGAATAAACGACCCGTTCTAGGACCTTAGAAAGAAAAGGAAGAAGAGAAATTGGACGATAGCTAGACAAAGAAGAGGGGTCGAGAGAGTGTTTCTTCAGAATTGGGGAAACGGGAGCATGTTTGAAGTCAGAAGGGAAGGAACCCACAGAGAGAGAGAGAGATTAAAGATATAGAGGAGCGAGGGCAGAAGAGAAGGGCCTATAGAGATTAGGAGACGGGAGGGAATAGGATCAAGAGAGCAGGTAGTAGGTTGGGAAGAATTTAGCAGCGTAGAGAGTTCATCCAGAGAAACAGGGGAAAACCCAGAGAGTTTATTAGTAGAAGGTACCAGGAGGTTAGTGGTAAGGGGCAAGTTGGGAGGAACTATTTCAGATTGAATAGTAGTGACTTTTGTGATGAAGTAGTTGGCGAAGTCAGTGGGGGGAAATGATGAGAAGACAGGGGGAGAGGAAGGTTTGAGTAGTGTATTGAAGCAGGAGAACAAACGCTGTGGATGCCTCTCATTAGTGCAGATCAGCGATTTATAATAGTTCTGTTTTGCCAAAGACAGAGTGCATGAAAAAGATAAAAAGATGAATTTATAATGAATTAAATCAGCCGGTTCCCTAGACTTTTTCCAAGGACGTTCGGCCGCTCGAGAGCAGGACCAGAGGAACCTGATAATGGGAGTGAGCCAGGGCTGAGGCCTAGTCATGGGGGAAGACACACGTACAGATACAGAAGCAAAGCTGTCGAGAGTTAAACAAAGAATGGAATTAAATAAAGACATTGCTGAATCAGCAGAGTCCCCAAGATCAAGAGAAGAGAGAGATGAATTCAAAGTCTTACTGAGATGGTCAGAGTTAACAGACTGAAGGTCGCGAAAATGGCGCTGGACAGTACGACGAGGAGGTGGGATATAAGTAAGAGTAAAAGAAATTAAATGATGGTCAGACAAAGGAAAATCAGATACCAGGTAGTCGGAAATGACGCACTTAGCAGCAAGAATTAGGTTGAGACAGACTTTTTTTCATATGTGAATATATGAGCAGCTGAATAGTCTTTCCTTGAGTCCAGTGGCATCATTTAAATTAATGAGAGGAATTAAAATTAATAAAAATTATATTCTTGCCTCAAGAAGAAGAGCCCTTTCTCCGTCCCAACTTCAATCCGTCATCATCAGACCTGGGAGGGAGTGAAAAAGACAGGCCCAATCCCATCAGGTCTAACTGTGAATTTCTGTAACTCACGTCGCTCTCTTTTATTTTATTGTATTTTATTTATTTTTTGTATTGTATTTTATTGTATTCTCTATATTTTTATTGCTGTAACCTGCCCAGATTCCTTGTGATTGGGCGGGCTATAAATAAATCATCATTATTATATTATATATTGTTGTTGTTGTTTGCCTTCAAGCAGTTTCTGATTTTGACGACCCAAAGGCAAACTGATTTTGGGGTTTTCTTGGCAAGATTGTTCAGAGGAGGTTTGCCATTGTCTTCCCCTGAGGCTGCGATGATATGACTTGCCCAAAATCACCCAGTGGGTTTCATGGCTAAGCTGGGATTTGAATCCCGGTCTCCAGAGTAATAGTCCAACGCTCAAACCACTAGGCCACACTGGTTCTACATATATATGTGTGTGTAGAACCATATATAGATGGCAATCCAGCCTCTTTAAACAGAGGCTGGATGGCCATCTGTCAGGGATGCTTTGATTGAGAGTTCCTGCATGGCAGGGGGTTGGACTGGATGGCCCTTGTGGTCTCTTCCAGCTCTACGATTCTATGATTCTATGATTCTATATATATATACTTATCAGAACGGAGACTGTGATCAAGAAATAATGGAATAGAAGTGGGAAGGGCAGCAATGAAAGAACTAGATTAGATCCTAAAGAATAAAGATATACAACTGGGCACTGAAGTTAGAATTGCCCAATCTACTGTTTTCCCTATTACCATATACACATGTCAGGGTTTTCTTGGCAAAATTTGTTCAGAGGTTTGCCATTGCCTTCCTCTGAGGCTGCAAGAGTGTGACTCGCCTAAGGTCACCCAGCAGGTTTCATGGCTGAGCTAGGAATCAAACCCTTGTCTCCATAGTTATAGTTTAACATTGAAACCACTAGGCCATGCTGTCTCCTAGAGGCATGATTAGACACATTGCTTTTTATATTTGTCTTCTGCTCTGCCCAGTAGCTTAGAATGACTTCTGACTGAAAGTCTTACCTTCCAGCACTATCTCTTGTTCATCATAGGAGTTTATCACACGGGGGAAAATTGGTAGTTTAAACAATTATTCACCCGTCAGTGGAGATTAAAACAGGATTAAAATGTAATTTACACGAGAGCCATTATCCCATTGATAACCAAGGAATAACCAGGCAATAAACAGCAAAAAGTGTGCTGCTGTTTATTGTCTGGTTATTCGTGGGATAATGGCACTTTAATCACGTTTAATCACGATGTCATGTGAAAACCATTAGCGCAATTGCACAATTATCCCAGGATATTCCTGGGATAATAACACTTTGAACATGACGTCGTGTGAAAACCATTAGTGAAATGGTGCGATTATAGCAGGTTATCCACGGTTTATTCTTCCAATCCCCCCCCCCCTGTGATGAACTCCATTCAGTGTAAAAGGCATTCAGGAGTGGTTTATCACAGTTTTCTTATGCACAGTACTAGCTTCCTCTAGAGTTAGCTAAAGTGCCATTACAGTTGTCTCTGAAAGAACTTCTGCCAATGTTACTTGTCATTACTGCTGTGGTCCAGTAGCTATTTGGCATGTTTAGGGTGCAACTGTACTGTAGAAATAATGTTGTTTGAAACCACCATGGCTCCATCCTATAGAATCCTGGGATTTATAGTTTTGTGAAGCTCCAGCATGCTTTGGAGGAGAAGGCTAAAAACCTGAAGTTTGACACCACTTCAACTGCCATGGCTCAATGTTATGGAATCCTGGGATTGTAGTTTGTTGCGGCACCAGAGCTCTCTGATGGAGAATGCTAAATATCTCGGAAAGCTTCAGATCCCAGAATTCCATAGCACTGAACCATGCCAGTTAAACTAGTGTCAAACTGCATTATTTCTACAATGCAGATTAGCCCTGTAGAATGTAGAAGGTCTGCTGTAGGCTCCCCAGGGGCTTTACCTCGCCCATTCCTCCCTTCAATCTGGTCCCTCTCAAACATTATTAGGCTTCAGGGTGCAGGCCTTGATGTCCGGGATTCCCCTGATCTGGCAATATCCTAGGAAAAAGACCATAGGTTTATTTCCAACTGACAGACCTGTATCAAATAAAATTGCGAGATTCATACTGTCCACCCTATTTGCCACCTTTAACAAACCTAACAGTTGCCTTTCAATTCCAAGCGATCTTGGATGAAACAGATTTTCTAGTCCCATTTCAAACTGGCTTCTGGGCAGGCTATGGAGTTGAGACTGCCATGGTCGCCTTAGTCGATGATCTCCGTCTGGGCATGGACAGGGGAAGCGTGTCCCTGTTAGTGCTTTTGGACATCTCAGCGGCTTTCGATACCATCGACCATGGTATCCTTCTGGAACGCCTGAGGGAGTTAGGTATCGGGGGCACTGAGCTCCAGTGGTTCCATTCCTTCCTTTCGGGTAGATTCCAGATGGTGCAGCTGGGGGACGTTTGCTCCGATAAGAAGGAACTTACATCTGGTGTCCCTCAAGGAGCTATTTTGTCCCCCATGCTATTTAACATTTACATGAAACCACTGGGAGAGATCATCCGGAGACATGGGGCGCAGTGTTATCAGTACACTGATGACACCCAGAACTGCTTCTCTGTGTCCCCAACTGATGCAGTGACTAGGGATGGTATCTCTCCTCTAAATGCCTGCTTGGAGTCAGTAATGGGCTGGATGAGGGAAAACAAACTCAGCCTGAATCCAGAGAAAACGGAAGTACTGGTGATAGGTCCCCCAGGTCCGGGTAGTGAAATTTGTCCACCTGTCCTGAATGGGGTCACGCTCCCCCTGAAGGACTCAGTTCGCAGCTTGGGAGTGCTTCTGGACTCGTTGTTCCAACTGACATCTCACGTGGATGCGACGGTCAGAGGCACTTGTTATCAGCTTCGGCTGATACGCCAGCTGCGACCCTGCCTGGACCGGGGGGACCTTGAAACTGTAGCACACGCTCTGGTAACCTCTTGATTGGATTTTTATAATGTGCTCTACATGAGGCAACCCTTGTATCAAACCCGGTCCAGGCTTCAATTAGTGCAGAACATGGCTGCGAGATTGGTCGCTGGATGTTCCAGGGCAGACCATATAACACCTATCCCAAAATATCTTCATTGGCTGCCTATTCGCTTCTGGGCCCATTACAAGGTGTTGGTAATTACCTATAAAGCCCTAAATGGTTTAAGCCCAGGGTACTTGGAGGACTGCCTCCCCCCATATTATCCGCCCTGCACACTCAGGTCAGCCGGGAAGAATCTGCTGAAGGTCCCAACTGCGCAATATGCGGTGACCTCGCAAAGGGCCTTTTCCATCTCGCCCCCCAAAATGTGGAACAACCTTCCTGACGAGCTCCGTTCCACCACCTCCCTGGATCTTTTCAGAAAGAACCTTAAGACCTTTTTCTTTCACCAAGCTTTCCCTGCATGAGATGTGATATTATGCCCTCTCCCCCTATTGTGTAACAATTTTTGCAATGTTTTTGGATCAATTCAACCAAGCTGGCTGTGTAATAGTTTTTAATATGATATTTTTACATTGTTTTTATTGATATGTATGTACAGTATTTTTATGTTGAAATTTAATCTGTAAGTCGCTTTGATCATCGCGGAAAAGCGGGATAAAAATAAAAATCTATTATTATTATTATTATTATTATTATTATTAAATGACAGACTACACTCAGTGCTTCAGTCTGGGAGAAACTGCACCCATTTCTCTACAGTAAAACAGAAGCTGTTATAAAACAGCAGATTAGTCACAAGCAATTATGCAGTGTGTGACATTTCTATTTTTAGAGTACAAGAAAACCTCAGTGTTTCCTGTGCCTGCAAACTCTACGCTTGAAAAGAACAGAGTGATAAACATCTTTACCGCATTAAATGGTAAATCAATAACTCTTTCTCTGCCCTGTTTTGATCTCGCTCTTTCTCTCTTACACACACACATACACAGATGCATAAGTGCATGCGCATGGATCATTCTAGCTCTTGGGGGGGATACTAAGGTATGCCAACAATGCCATCTAGTGGTAAATGCTTGTTCTCATGCAAATAAGATAATATTTATGTGACTATATTTACATATTTAAAGTCGATAAAAAGAATATTTTAAATTATCATTAAATAGATCATTTTGAGCTAAATACAGTGGGTCCTTGGTATGAGCTGGGGTTTGAATACCAAAGTGTGTGAATGCTCATGTCCCATTAAATCCAATGGAGTAATGAGAGGCAATGAGGTGTAGTGGTTTGAGAGGCCAGGGTTTGAATCCCAGCTCAGCCACAGAAACCTACTTAGTTAAATTGGGCAAGTCACACTCTCTCAGCCTTAGGAGAAGGCAATGGCAACCCCCTCTGAAGAAACTTGAAAACCCCATAATAGGTTCGCCTTAGGGTTGCCATAAGTTGAAAATGACTTGAAGGCACAGAACAATGAGTGAAATAGTGTCCCTTATATAAAATAGCAAATTCACAGTTTGCTTTTTTGGAATTTATATCGTATGACAATATTTTCAAGCCATGGAGAGTTGAACCCATGGATAATGAATCTGTGGATATGGATGGCCAACTGTATAAAGGAAACTGGATTTTTAAAAAGGAGCACATGGATTTCTTTAATGCAGACATTTTAGGAGAACAGCCTTCTGAATCCAACTGTCTGCAAAGCTAGTGAAGAAAACTGACAGGAAGAAAACCAACTCATTTGAAATGTTGAAGGGTTCTATAGGTATCATGGACTGCTAAAAAGAGGAAGCCTGTACTCTCATTCCAAGTCAGGATGACTAGGGGCTGTTGTACTTTGGACAAATCATGAGACAACATGGTTCATTTGAAAAGACAATGATGCTGGGAAAATTGGAAGGCGGTAGGAAAAAAGAAGATTGCACTGCAGGTGGACTGATTCAATCAAGGAAGCCTGAGCCATGAGTTTGCAAGACCTGAGCAGGGCAGTTGATTACCAGGTCTCTTGGAGGACTCTCATTCACTGGGCTGCAGAAGTTGAAGTTGACTGCATGGCAAACAAGAGCAACAACAACAACAACAACAACAGGTAAAGCCAATGGAAAACCAATGGCCATAGAAACAACCCTTCTATGCAGCCCAGTGAAAGATATTCCCAGATTTGGAAGAGAGGTTCTCTGCAAAGAACCACCAGAAAGGCACTAGGTCTTTTCACTTATGGGAGTTAAATTAGCTTGCACTTAGTTCACTGTATATTCTCTCTACTCACAATTTCACAACACCTTATCATTATGCAATTTGGTGGTCACTGCTAGATGAAATAGTTGCCATCCCGCATCTCCCAGTATGACCTTCTGGTATGACCACATGGCCACTCCTAATGTGACCAGAAGGAACATCACATTACTCTTGGTTCTAGGCACTGCCCCCCCCCAACAGAGTTTTGGGAAAGTGGGGAGGGAAAGAGAACATAACTGCAAGTGTTTGTGATGCTTTCAATGTGTGCGTTTGTGTGTGTGTTTAAAAATCTGTTTAAAAGATTTTTAATTTGGGGAGCCTAGGGATACAAAACGTTCCAAGACTGTATACTGTTAGACTGTTCATGACAATCTTTAACAAAGTTACACTGAATTGTCTCTGACTGTCTTATGCTGGTGAAGCTGTTCCTAGTCTGACATCAATACCAGGAAAGATTCTGGAGCAGATCATTAAACAGAGAGTCTGTGAACATCGAGAAGGCAATGCCATAATCACAAAAAGTCAACATGGGTTTCAGAGAAACAAGTCATGCCAGACAAACCTAATCTCTTTCTTTGATAAAATTACCAGCTTGGTAGATGAAGGGAATGCTGTGGATATAGTATATCTTGATTTCAGTAAGGCCTTTGACAAAGTTCCCCATGACATTCTTGCAAACAAGCTTGTAAAATGTGGACTAGACAAAGGAACTGTTACATGGATCTGTAATTGGTTGACCGGACGAACCCAAAGGGTGCTCAACAATGGCTCTTTTTCCTCCTGGAGGGAAGTGACCAGTGGGGTCCCACAGGGCTCTGTCCTGGGCCCAGTGTTATTCAACATCTTTATCAATGACCTGGATGACAGAATTGGGAGCATACTTATCAAATTTGCAGATGACACCAAATTAGGAGGAATAGCTAATATTCCAGAGGACAGGATCAACATTCAAAATGATCTGAATAGACTAGAATGTTGGGCCAAAGCTAACAAAATGAAATTCAACACAGAGAAATGTAAGGTACTGCACTTAGGGCAGAAAAATGAAATGCACAGATATAGGATGGGAGACACATTGCTGAATGAAAGTACATGTGAAAGAGATCTAGGAGTCCAAGCAGACGATAAGTTGAACATGAGTCAACAGTGCGATGCGGCAGCTAAAAGGGCCAATGCAATTTTAGGCTGCATCAATAAAAGTATAGTGTCTAGATCAAGAGAAGTAATTGTGCCATTCTGCTCTGGTCAGGCCCCACCTGGAATATTGTGTCCAGTTCTGGGCACCACAATTCAAAAAGGACATTGAGAAACTGGAGCGTGTCCAGAGGAGGGCGACTAAAATGGTGAAAGGTCTGGAAACCACGCCCTATGAGGAACGACTTAGGGAGCTGGGGATGTTTAGCCTGGAGAAAAGAAGGTTAAGAGGTGACATGATAGCCTTGTTTAAATATTTGAAAGGATGTCATATTGAGGAGGGAGCAAGCTTGTTTTCTGCTGCTCCAGAGAACAGGACCCGGAACAATGGATGCAAGTTACAGGAAAAGAGATTCCACCTCAACATTAGGAAGAACTTCCTGACAGTAAGGGCTGTTCGACAGTGGAACAAACTCCCTCGGAGTGTAGTGGATTCTCCTTCCTTGGAATGTCTTTAAGCAGAGGCTGGATGGCCATCTGTTGGGGATGCTTTGATTTGGATTTCCTGCATGGCAGGGGGTTGGACTGGATGGCCCATGCGGTCTTTTCCAACTCTATGATTCTATGATTCTATGATAAATGCCCTTAAATTATCGGTAAAGACAGAGGAAGAGCTCTTCTCTTTTCTTCTCTAACCATTATAAATAGGCTCTATTACATATGTACTTCTTATCTAGATAGATAAATTCCTATAGAAGAGTATTTTTAAAGATGCACATTAATGGTATGGATGACTTATGTGTTTAATTTCTTACAAATGAAAGTCCATAAATCTGCCTCTTAGTGTTTTTTTGCTGATATGAATATGATGGATATGAATATGATGCATAATGAGTGATGCCTTACTTGAAATGCTAATGATAGGTTATGTGGCTAGGCAATGAGAAGTCTATGTTCCTCCCACAGGTGTGTGTGTATACCACTTTGTTGTACTGATAAATGATTATAACCACTGCAGGTCTTCATGTTTTTGGGGGGCTTTTGTCCCAGGAGTTTTTGATATAGGTCAGGGTAAGTGCAACAGATTTGTCCATTGTCTCAGGTTATCCTGCTATATTTTGGGGCAATCCCACTGATGAAGTTTATAATATGTTATGTGACATTTGCAGTGAAGGTTTCCTGTAAGCCTAAATTCCATCAGTACATTTCTAGTCACTGCTTTTTCTTCCCTTTCTTTCTTTCTTTCTTTTTTTGTTGGTATATCACTTTAGCCCTATGGCTATATAAAAACCAATTAAATAAAAATATTAGCAAATAGTAAATAAGAAATAATGTGTGAGGGAGAACTTGGATACTTTCTAGTTACTACCCGGAAGGTTTCTTCCCCCTCTTTTTTTTATTCATAAAAATAAAACAGATATACATATCACATATAACAAAAATACATAATCCACATTACACTTAATGAAATAAAGACCAAACAAAACAAGACAAACATAGAACATAAATTTATACCTAGTAATGTTTATCAAATAGTTCAGATCTTCTCATGTCAAGTGTAATCACCTTATCTTATTCAAAAACTAATTTTTTAAATTTCTTTTCCTTTATAGTTTCTTCTATTTCCTCATAAATCCAAAATTATATATTCTTAATTCGTAGGTCTAACTCCTAGCCATACATAGAGAAAATTATATATTATTTATATATTCACCCATACATCAAATAAGTAAATCAGAAATTAGTCAAAAATCATCTTAATTATCTTAATTTACCCTTTAATCAAAATTCCAGCCTTTTAGTATGCCTAGTCTTCCCCCTCTTTTTTAGTGTTATAGTACCAAAGTGGTATATCCTTGGATCTCTTTAGCATTATGACGATACAATTTTTTAAAAAGAAAATTACATAAATAAAATTGAAATAATGTGTCAGATGGGGAACATGAATTCTGGAGGAGGAGTGTACTGGGGGGTGATGTTGAGTTTTTGGATGGGATGGAGGGAAACTATGTCCACATGGCATACCTCAAACGGGAGAAAGCAGTAATGTGCAGATCAAGGGTAATGTTAAAATCTGTTACAACAACAACAAACATGGCTCAAAAGCTGGGTATCTTTAGGACTCAGTTGGATGCAAGGCAGAAACAAAAGTTAAAAGGTATTTGTTGTTCTTGTTATGTTAAGCGGAAGAAAGCAGTACTGTGCAGATCAGGGGTAACGTTAAAATCTGTTACAACCAGCAACA
Organism: Sceloporus undulatus; assembly: GCF_019175285.1. NCBI lineage: Eukaryota > Metazoa > Chordata > Lepidosauria > Squamata > Phrynosomatidae > Sceloporus > Sceloporus undulatus. Next base: position 361,538,258 of record NC_056522.1, on the reverse strand, counting down.
AACATGGCTCAAAAGCTTGGGTTAACCCTGACCCAATCTTAGGGTTTTCTCGGGAAAATTTATTCAGAGGAGGTTTACCATTGCCCTTCACTAAGGCTGAGAGAGTGTGATTTACTAAAGGTCATCCAGTGGCTCCATGGGGATCTGAATCCAGGTCTCCCAGATTCCTAGTCCAACACTCAGATCAAATGCTGGCTATAAGTAACGTATGTGCCTTCAAGTCACCCATATTTAATTACAGGTTATGTAATTTATACAGACAAATATGTAATTTATACAGATTTATACTGTATTTAATTACAGGTTATGTCTGATCTTGAAAGCTAAGCAGGATCAACCAGGATTAATACTTGGATGGGAGAACACCAATGAGTATCACACACTGTAGGCTGTATTTCAGAGGAAGGAACTGCCAAATCCACCTCTGAGTATTCTTTGCTTAAGAAAACCCAATGAAATTCATGGAGTCACTGTAAGTCAACAGGCAACTTGAAGGCACATACATACATATATACATAAACACATCTAAAATTAAACGAAGATTAACATTAATATAGTGGGATGTAGTGGCTTAGTGGTTAAAATGCCAATTCTGATGATCAAAAGATCGGAAGGTTGGCAGTTTGAGGCCCAAGTGCTGCACGATAAGTTGAGTTCCTGTCACTAGTACCAGCTTCTGCCAACTTAACAGTTCGAAAGCATGCAAATGCAAGTAGATAAATAGGTACCAGTTTGTTGGGAAGGTAATAGCATTCGGTGTAGTCATGCTGGCCACATTACCACTGGATTCATCTTTGGACAACTCTAGCTCTTCAGCTTAGAAACGGAGATGAGCACCGCCCCCTACAGTCAGTTACAACTAGACATTCATGTCAAGGGACTACCTTTACCTTTACCTTTTAACATTAACATAGGAAAACCTTTTTCTGCTTGTAAAGAATAAAACAGTACTTAGAATTTAAGACCATAGGTGGCAGAATGCACTCACATAGACATTAATGGACAAAGTAATTTTCTCTTATTGGAGGATTTTCAGCTATGAGATGGAAACATTCTACAGTACTACAAAGAAAACTCCAAACCTTGACAAGCTACTTTTTAAAAATAGTAATGAGTAACAGCTATAGTTCCACTTCTCAATAAGCAGTTAGTTATCATTATTGTTGTTGTTAACTGCTGTCAAATAAGCTTCAACTCATGGTGACCTTAAGAAAGAGACACCTCCAAGTCATCAACGGGTCCTGCTCAGGTCTTTGTAGACTCAGGGTTGTGGCTTTCTTGACGGAGTCTACCCATCTTTAATGCAGTCTTTCTCTTTTCCTAATGCCTTCTACCTTACCACATGACTACCAGAGTAGTCCTCGGACAACATTGGCTCTTTGTCTTAGAAATGGAGATGAGCACTACCTTCTCCAGTTGGTTATGACTAGACATTCATGTCAAGGGTCTACCTTTACCTTTACTTGTGTATTGATTTACCATTTAGTCATCAATTCAATAGGTCTCACTGAAATTAGGCACTGGACTGAAGCAGCAGGATTCGTGTACTACTTTTATGATTGGGCCTGGAATAATAAATGCAACTCATTACTTTCAAAAAATATGTTTGGATGGAACTGATACTGAAAAAGGGAGAGAGATGACTTTGCTGTCTGCAAGAAATTCTCTGACACCAAGAGTTCCCCAGCCATCTGATGGAGCATGGCTCTCTTGAAGTGTTATGGCTCTGAACCATCTTCTTGTGCTCAGTTTCATGGTCAAGGACTAGCTTGGATATCAGAGGCTTGATACAGACAGTGTGGAAGCACCATCCTAAGGCCAAAACTAGGGCTGGGGAGCATGCAGCAACCGCACGCTCCCCAGCCCTAGTTCGTATGGACGGTGCCATTTTGAAGGCGCACCATCCATACACAGCATGTGACGATGGCGTCACATACATGCCGCTTCCACATGGACTGGCGTGTGCATGACATCACTGCCTCTGGAGGGTACTTGCGGCACCCATTTGCTGAGCAGAAAGGAGCTTTGAAACGGAGCTCCTTTTGGGTGCATGCTTCATTCCCACGGCAACTATATTACTGCAGGAATGAAGCCAGGGAGAAAGGGGCCAAGTGGGTGTCTGGGGGCATGCAGCCCCAAGTATACCCCTTTTTCAGGCCATGGGAAAACGGCGTTTTGCCGCTTCTCCATGGCCTGGAAAAGCACCGGATTGGGGCTGCAGGGGCTGCCGGTATGGCTACCCTGACCCCAATCCTCCACGGAAAGGGGTGGGTGCAGGCCGCCCCAAAGGGGAGGTCTGTACCTCGCCAGAAGTAGCTGATGGTTCTCAAGGAGCCAATGAATCCACTCTGAATTGAGGGTAGCTTGAAATGAGCTGTCCAGGGTGCTGATTATATTTGTAGACTTGGGTAGAGTTTAGCACCATGGATAGCTGCTTTAATGTGTGGACTAGAACCTGGAGTCACTGCCCAATTGGCATGGATGTCAACAGCCACCACAGTTGGACACAGTTCCAGAGGGTAAGGTTCAAGCACTGCTGGAAAAACAGTCTCCTGAGTCTGAAGGGCCTGCGGCTCATGGACTGATGAAGGAGTATATTTGCTAGGGTTAGGGATGCAGGACCCCTATGAAAGTAGAAAAAATGCAAATAAAAAACCTATTATTTTTTAACCTGAGAGAACACCTCTCTTGGAATCTATAGGTCCTCCGGCACAACTCTATGGTCAACATCCAGCAGACACTGATTATAACATTGTGCTGGAGGACCTACAAATGGCTAGAGAAGTCTTCCCTCTAGGAATTTCTAAGTCCCCCAGCACAATATCTGGTAGATGTTGGCCATAAATGACTTAGAGATTCCTAGAGAGAACATACACACAAAATCCATGAATAATCAAATCCACAAAATGAAAGTCACAGATGTACAGCCTGGGTCCAGGCTATTTGAAGGACTGTATCTCCCTGTATGAGCCCACCAGAGTACTGAGATCATCTGGTGAGGCTCTTCTCCCTGTCCCAACACCCTTTCAGATGCATTTGGTGGGAACAAGAGAGAGGGCTTTCTCAGTGGCTGCTCTCAAGCTTTGGAACTCCCTCCCTCCAATGACACAAGAGCCCTCAGCTTCAGGGGTGGGGTGCAGGAGCAATCCAGGGATTCTTCCTCCTCTTAACTCCCAAAGCAGAAAGTTGCTGTTAGAACATTCATGAGCGGGATGCATGGCAGCAGGAGGAATCCAGGGAATCTGATTTGGGAGTTAGAAGGACAAAGAATCCTTGGGTTCTCTGGCACCCCACTCACACAAGTCAAGGCAAAGCTAACAAAGCTTAAGCAAGGCCACAAATTTGAAATGTCTTTCTTGCCACCTCTCCCCCCCCAGCTGCCATGTGGTCTAATGCTTCACTCCAGTTAGTCAGTCTGTCCCCAAATGGTGCTGCGTAAAGCTACAGAAGTGATGCCCTGCACCCAAGCCTCAGGAGAAATTCCCAACTGCCACTACCAGCAAAAGATGTGGCTAAGGGAGTGAGCTCGTGTGGGGAGGTGAAGAGTGGGAGACATCACCACACAAAGTAATCAGTGTGGCTGTGTGGTGGTTTTATGGGACCCTGAAAAGAAATTGTATGTAACCCTCTTTATCCATCGCCATGGTCTTAAAGGCCACTGGCTCCTTTTTCTTTCTTGCATATCAATATGTTGACTGAAAGCCCCTTTGCCACCCCCTTTCCCTCTTATCACCCCTGGATCTTTCCATCACCCCTGGTAGGGGGCATACTGCCCACTGAGAATCACTGATTTAGAGCTTGAATTGTTTGCTGCTCTGTGGGCTCCCATTACTGGCCCAAACACAACTTGTGTCCTGTACTAAATGTAGATAAACCATATGCCACAGTAATGTTGTGTGTCTCAGCACTGAACTGCATCTTGGGTTGTTGTTGTTATATTTATTTGTACCCTGCTCCCCCCAAAAAAATGGGATTCAAAGTAGCTGACAGTCTAAAAACACCATACAATTAAAAACGAACAAAAATGACAGTTAAAAAGGAACTACTACAATATTTTTTAAAGTTCATTTATTAAAAACAGGGTAAGTGCTTGGAGCCACTGGGAGTGGGTTGCATATGAGTTTCTTGGGTTAGTGGGCATATTCGTGAGTAGGTACAAGACTATATCTATATGCTCAACTCCAGCCCCCCCCCCCCCCGTTGCCCACTTCCGCAAGTGCAGCTGAAGCTGTGAATAGAACAGACATGAAAATACAGTTTTAGTCAAATGGGACTTCCTGCTTTCAGTGTGTGTTCATTCAGTAATTCATTCATTCACCCTGGATTGCAATCTGACTCAGTGAAGGAAACTTTCCCAAAGATTTCAGTGAAGGTTTTTACTGTGTCTCTTTGAGTAATTTTTGTTGTTGTTGCCAATGGTTCTTTTCAGTAATGTGACTCATGTAATCCCATTAAAGCCATTTCTTTCTCTTCCCACCTAGTTTGTTTCTTCTCCCTGATCTCCAAAGTGTTATGGAATGTTCTTTTCCTTCTAACATGCCTTTGATCAGTTTCCTGCCAAAATGGTTTGTGTGCATTTTAGCACCTTCCAATGCTTTCCCCTAAAAATATCAAAAGGGGTGAACGCCTGAGCCAAATTCCCCATAGGATTTGAAAATGTGACTCACTAATCTTGTGTAAAGAGGCATGAACCACATCAGTCATGGCTCTCTGAATTTTTTACCAAATACTCACCTTCATGCCAGAGCCTGCACTATTCCAAAATGAAAAATCTGAATATCTTCCAGAGTTATATGGGAAATAGTGTATAAATAATATGAGGTTAGGCTGACTGAAAGAATTTATATATTCCCTTACATATACTACACAGATGACTGCCAATGTGTAGACTGTAAAATCAGTCTAAAAAAATTATTTTTAAGAGGAGACAGGAATGTTTTGTTTTAAGTTAGATTTTTAGAAAATTCTGTTAGGAGTGAGGTACTTGCCCAAATTTTATTTAACGAACTGCTGGGTCTAGCAATCATGTTACTCAGGGACTGGATATTCCACTGGTACACTAGAAAGGAGAAAGATACAGGTAGAAAATACAATACTCTCAATGTCCTTAGAAGCACCCCACCACCTTCCAAAGCCCAATGAACCCCTATTTTTGGTGTGGCTTTGAGTGATCCTTTGCTTGTAAAAACATACCCAAACTCCAGAAAACATACAACCCTATGTTTCCTAAATGCCCACCTCTTCATTTTTGGGCCATATACTGTATTGGCCAAAATGGCAAGTGGGAGTCATCTTCTATCTCTCTGGCTTTGCTTTGCGAACGAGGATTCAGAAAGGACTCATCCCGCGCTTTGTACAAGTGCGTTGGTGACTAAAAAGGCCAATTCGGGATAAACAGGTCTGGTTGCAGAAAGCACAGTAGAAAGTCTCCTTAATAATAATAATAATAATAAAATTTATTTCTACCCCGCCCTTCCAAATAGATCAGGGCGGCTTACAAAAGTGCATCAAGTGCACGCAGATACAATTAAAAACAGTAAACAACAGACAACAATTCACAAAAACTAAAAACAGGAATAAAAGCCCCGTCGCCCATCCTCATGGCCACGGAAGAGGAGGGGAGGCCCACAGGAACTTAATCGGGGAATGCCTGCTTAAATAGGAAGGTCTTAAGATCCTTCCTAAATTGGGCCAGGGTGGTAGATGTGCGGAGCTCAATGGGCAGCGTGTTCCAAAGTGCTGGGGCAGCTATAGAAAAAGCCCTTCTAGACGTAGAAGCGCGCTTAGCCCCAGGCGCCTTCAGCAGTTGCTGCCCAGATGTTCTGAGGGTGCGAGGCGGATTGTACGGGGAGAGGCGGTCCTTTAGGAATCCTGGGCCCAAGCCATTTAGGGCTTTATAGGTGATAACCAACACCTTATATTGAGCTCGGAAGCGAACGGGCAGCCAATGAAGATCTTTAAGTACAGGTGTTATGTGGCTGGTCCTGGATACGCCAGTGACCAGCCGGGCTGCCATATTCTGTACCATTTGCAGCTTCCGAGTTTGGTATAAGGGTTGCCCCATGTAGAGTGCATTGCAGAAATCCAATCTCGAAGTTACCAGAGCATGTACCACAGTTTCTAGGTCCCTCCGGTCCAGATATGGGCGCAGCTGGCGAATCAGCCGAAGCTGATAACAAGTGCTCTTGACCGTCGCATTCACCTGAGCAGTCAGATGAAGCGACGAGTCAAGAAGCACTCCCAAACTGCGCACGGAGTCCTTTACAGGGAGCGTGACCCCGTTCAGGACAGGTGGAACCACCGCCATTCCTGGACCGGGAGAACCTATCACTAGTACCTCCGTTTTCTCTGGATTCAGCTTGAGTCGGTTTTTCCTCATCCAGTCCATTACTGACTCCAGACAGGCCACGAGAGGAGAGACGCCATCCCCGGTCACTGCACCAGTCGGAGACATAGAGAAAATAATCTGGGTGTCATCAGCGTACTGATAACCCCGCGCCCCATGTCTCCGGATGATCTCTCCCAGCGGTTTCATGTAAATGTTAAATAGCATGGGAGACAGAATGGCTCCTTGAGGGACCCCAGTTTTAAGGGCCCGCTCGCTGGAGCACACGTCCCCCAGCTGCACCATCTGGGACCTCCCAGAGAGGTAGGACCGGAACCACTGGAGCGCAGTGCCCCCGATTCCCACCTCAGCCAGGCGTCCCAGAAGGATACCATGGTCTATGGTATCGAAAGCCGCTGAGATGTCCAAGAGCACCAACAGGGACACGCTTCCCCGGTCAGCGCTCAGACGGAGATCATCGACCAAGGCGACCATGGCCGTCTCAACCCCGTGACCCGCCCGGAAGCCAGTTGGGTGATGTTTCCAGGTTGTGGTTCTTTCTGCGTTGTCATTTCTCTTTGAGGCTCGTTCGGCGTGAGCTTTTGAAGAAGGCTGCAGCGTCATGGATAGTGCGTCTCCATGCCTCCCGATGCGAGGCCAGGGAGGACCATTGTTGGTGATCCATTTGGCCGAGCCTGAGGTATTGTTTCAGGGAGTCCTTGTATCTCTTCTTTGGGGCGCCCCTCTTATGCTGACCCGTGGCGAGTTCACCATAGAATACTATTTTGGGGAGGCGATGGTCCTTCATCCTAGAAACGTGTCCTGCCCAGCGCAGCTGCGTCTTCAATAGCATGGCCTCAATGCTGGTGATCCCTGCTTGCTCGAGGACAGCAACATTTGTCACATAGTCAGTCCAGTGTATATTTAGAATTGTACGTAAACAGCACTGATGAAAGCGTTCAAGGAGTCGTAGGTGTTGGCGATAGGTGACCCATGTTTCAGACCCATAGAGGAGAATAGACAGTACAATGGCTCTATACACACTGATTTTTGTGCTTTGCCTCAAGTGTTTGTTACTCCAGACTTTTTTGTGAAGCCTTCTGAATGCGCTATATGCCTTTGCCAGTCTGTGATCGATCTCTTTATCAATCTTGGTGTCTGAGGAGATGATGCTTCCCAGGTAGGTGAACTGCTGGACGGACTTAAGCACAGATGTGCCTACGGTGATGTGGGGATGGTAGTGTTCTTCCTGTGGTGCAGGCTGGTAGAGAACTTCCGTTTTCTTCAGACTGACTTCCAGCCCAAAGAGCTCTGCAGCTGTTGCAAAACAAGATGTGAGGCGCTGCAGAGCTGCCTCCATATGGGCAACGAGGGCAGCATCGTCAGCAAAAAGCAGCTCACGGACTAGATAGTTTAGAGTCTTAGTGAGGGCCCTCAGGCGGCTTAAGTTAAACAGGCTATCATCAGTACGGTAGCGTATATAAATGCCATCGTCTTCTTCTTTGAGATCTGCCGTAGCCCTTTGGAGCATCATGCTGAAGAAGATTGTAAATAAAGTTGGAGCAAGAACACAACCTTGTTTTACACCATTAGACCATCTTCTATCTACCACAAGAAATAATAAGATCAGCTTAGTGGAGGGTTATCTTTGTATCCCGATAGTTCTCTTGACCCAGCGACCTTTATTTATATAATTATAATTTATATAATTCATATTCTGAACTTTTACTGGAACTGATGTGGGAGCCATAATTTAAAGAAAGGTGTATGATGATGATGGCAGCAGCAAATATTATTAATAATATTAAAATACTTTAACATGGTATACAATTTAAACAATTTAAAACACATCCAGATTAAAAACCTACATAATTTGAACAAGTTGAAAACATACAGTGGATTCTTCCCATCCACAGGAGTTTGGTTCTGCCACCCAATGGGAAAAAATGAAAATGGTTGCACCCCATATTATTCAATAGGTGGCAACATGTGCACATCTACATCGGCATGCCTGTGTGCACATGTTGGTACTGAATAATGTGGTGTGTGGCAATCTGTGGATGTTCCAATCCACAGATCAGTAGTCCATTGGTGTTCTGGGCCCACTGTATTAAACATAGCAATAGTTAAAAACACATTGAAAGCAACAGCAAAAATAACTTTAAAAACTATAGTGATTCAAAACTATGTACATATATGGAAATAAAAGTTTTAATAAAAAGGCATGTTTGAGCTTGTTTGGAGGTTCTAGCAGGAGAGCGCAGCTATCATATACCCTTGACCAAAGAACGGTACACTCCTTCTATCTGGGATGGTCGTCCTCTTCCACCGAGCGTGCAGCTTCGGGAGGGATGCACATGGAGCGGTGAGGGAGGAAGGGGACACCCGCCTAGCTAGCCAGATCAGCCGAATCAACCCTGGTGATCAATGGGGTGACAGATGTCGCAGCCAGATCACCCTCACATCCCCAACTGGCCTCATTGGCTCAGTGTCTTATATTTAAATTGGAGCAAGGCATTTCCTGATCTTTTGCACCTGGCACTTGAAAAGGTGAAGTGCTTGCCACGGTCTCCTGATCTGCAGCAGTTTTCTGTGATGGACCAGGGTCTACCTACACCTCCTTCAGGTCTAACTGGGGCTTGTCATTCTGGCTCTTCTCTTCCCCTTCTTTGTATGAAGAGACACTGATCTTAGATTCTAGTAAGTTTTTAAATTAAGTCATTTAACTTAAACTTAAATGGTAATTTAATGTCATTGTGTTATGTATTTTGCTTTTCTAATGTAAATGCAGTTGAATTAGATTAGATCTTTCCCTAACAGGATGCTGCAAGAGTAGTCTTCAGCCTTAAAGAAAAAAAGGCATGATTTAATAGGAACAAGCTTCAAAAATACCAGTTGTTGGAACAGGGGCAACATAATGATAGGAACATACCCCAGACTCGCTGTAAGAAAGTGGTTCACCATTTCATAAAAAGCCAAATAGCACATGGAAATGAAATATAGTGAAAAATCATAAAACACAAAGTCAAACATACAGAAGAATACCACATGATTTAACATATGGTCACAGACAATCCAAACCAGAAATATCCTGACCAGTGATGAAAGCTTTAGTGTCTCTGCCACAGACACATTCTTTAGAATCTTGACTAGTTTCTTTGAGAATCTAACATATTTTTCTAAGACTTTTCTTCCAACAGAAGAGAGCTGTACTTCTATTATTGGCTAGCAAAAAGATCCAAACACTTCCTAGGTGGTAAGTCAAAATGTCATTTTTGTTGTATTTTTGGAAAACATGGATATACACTAGGGCCTGCTGAAAGGAGTAACTAAGGGAATGCCTAGAAAGTTCTAATTTTGGGGACTGGATGCTTGGAATATAAGGAGCACTGTCCTTCCAACAGAGGCCATAAATCATGACCAGGCTCTAGAAATATTTGAAAACAACATTATTGTTATTTCATTTAAAAAATTCCCCTAGTTCTCCAGTATGTTTAGAACACTGTGCACAGTTCTTTCCCATCCATTTTAGTCCCAGTTATGGGGAAAAGATAGGACACAATTGGATTATTATTATTATTATTATTATTATTATTATTATTATTATTATTTTATTGACACAACATCCCTGTGGGGGTAGGTTAGGCTGAGTGATAGCATCTGGTCCAGGGTCATTGTCATGTACTGGCAGTCTTCAGTTCAGAAACACAAGTATCAGGAAAGTTCGCAAAACTTTATTCAGAAACTAAAGATGCTCACGTCATAAATGATATTGTCAGGAGTGAAGTAGTTTTCAATTACAAAGTACATTAAAAGCACATAGCAATTCAAACAGTTTCCCATGCTCACACCCCATTAATCTTTCAACTCAAACCATCTTGTTTGTAAGACTGCCCTTCCTTTCCACTCTGTACCAAAAATTCCCATCAATTTGACCTTGACAGTTCGAAGCACATTTTTCTCTTTCCTTCTATCTGCTCATTAACCAGCTTCCCAAAAGATAAACATTCTTTTCACCCAGCATCACTGCTAGTATAACATAACCCCTCACTCAGTATTACAAGTGAAGCATATACACAATATCTAGCCAGCAATCATGGCAGGATGTAATCCCACTTTGCGCCATCGGGAGAGGTGGGAAAATAGAAATAAAACTTATTGTTATTATTATTATTATTATGTCTAACTGCTGAGCTCTATAATCAGGTGGGGATTAGAACATGGTTCTCTGCTTTAGTCCTAAACTGCTACACCAGTGGTTCACTGGGATTTCAGAGCATCTGGGTTTTGCTAACTGGATATATGACTGCATAGAAATGCTTCAGTAGCTTTTCTAGGCTGTATTGTTACTACTGCCAGGTGGAATAAAAATGTTTTTCCTGCCTGCTTCAGAATCATCAGAGGTGGAACTATTCCAGCCTCCTCTGGCAAGGACTTCCACAACCAGGGTATTGTCACTGAAAAGGCCCTGTTATGATACCCATCAACACAACCTTTTTGTCTGGTGATGAGACATACAAATAAAATAATCACAGCTCACTGGTAGGTTCATAGGAGGAGGCAGTCTTTCAGATATTCGGGCTCTGAGACATTTAGGTCTTCGTGGGTGGGCACCAGCCACTTGAATTGGGCCTGGAAACAAAACAGAAACCAAAGCAATTAATATAAAACCAGTGAAATGTGATAGCAAACCATACACACATCAGAAAGTGATCTGGTTGCTGGTTTTTTGCTCCAACTAAGTATAATTTACTGGAGGTGTTGTATTATTTTAAAGTGTATGGTTTTTAAGTGCTTTTATCTTTTAAAATTGTACAGTACACCCACACCATACACGGGTGTGCTATACGTGGCTTTCAGCTTATGCTGAAGCTGCACAGCAATACAATGAATGGTGCTTATGCCCGTGGTGTGCCACTGCGCCCAAGCCCCATTATATTCAATGGGGTTTGAGCATACACATTTTTTGCCTTATGCAGGGCCCCCCCAGAACAGATCCTTCACGTAAGGTAAACGTCCACTGTCTTCTTTTTAAACAAATGATCTGTTTTAATATTGTAATAGTTTAATTACATTTTAATTCTATGTAGGCTTTTAATTATACTGTGTTTTTAGACGTAAGCCACTTTGAGTCCTAATTTTGGGGGGAAAGCGGGGTACAAATAAATCTAACACCAATAACATCCACTTTTTAAAGAGTAATCCTATACAGTGTGCTTTGAAAGACCATAATGAAGAGTGAATGTGGTATGCTTCACTCCACAATTGATGTACCAACCAAAGCTCAGTAAAAGTACTCCTTGCCACATTGGGCACCTGGGCACCAAGAAATACTTGCAAACTGCAAACAGGAGCCATCCATTTCCCCCCCAAATAACATTTTCCTGCTTAAACTATGACATCTCTTTTTGCCAGCCTAAGACATGAAATACACAGCAGTCCAAGTTATGCTTTTAAGAACCTTATCATATACCATTACTTCCTTCTCATTAAAATCAATGAGACTTAAAAGTGCTTAATTTTGGCTGCACCATGCCTGTAATACTTGTTTGTGTAGGCACTAAACGTTAGGTCCCAAATACCTAAACATTCAGTATTTCCTTTCGTTTCCACTCAAATACAGGAAATTAAATTTTAGATGAAAACAGGAGAGTTGCCTCCTCCCCCACTTAAAAATATAAAAATATCTGACTTTAAAAAAACCGGAACACCTACAAAGAAATTATTTTGATGGCCTGTAATGTTTCTGAACACCATGAATGCCCATTTGGAATCATTTTCTATTTGTCTCCCTTGAAAGGAAAAAAAAAAACCATAACCAAAAGAATTTAAAGTGCCTGAGAGTTTCAACCACAGATGATAAAGTCCAGAGCAGCACACAGTTAGATTCTTAAAATACCAGCAGTTTGGTGGTCTCTAATCCTTTGGCTATTTGAAAAAGAGATCATCCAATTCTTAGCTAATTGAAACCTAAGCTTTTTTTGAGCAAGACATTTCATTTTCTCAACAGCATTATAAAAAACCCGCAAGATCTATCTTTGGAAATGGATGTATGTAACCGATTTACATGTGGCTGTTGTCTTCCCCCCACCCTCTTTAGACAGAAGCTTTTGTAGAAATGGGTGAGACACACACTTCTAAGCAAAAGCATCCCATCCATCTTTCTCATTCCCAAATTGATGAAATGGATTAGAGAAGTGGTGGCTGCTGATAGTTTGAGTTGACAGCAGTGTTGCAGAGGTAAATTATGAAGTGCAGGAATTCAGGACAGCTGAGAACCTCCACAACCCATGCTCCAGGAGATTTTAAATATTTTCAATGCAGATATAAATATAGATTGGATTCTCCTTCTACATCACAAGATATTCTCTTTGGTTATGGAAGCTGTCATGATGATCCTTCCTTTCCATTATTTATATGCAAAGAGTCTAAGCCACAAATCAAAGTCACAATTACATTGATGGAGCATGGCTTTATGCACAGTGACTTGAGCGTAAGCTCCACTGAATTTAATGCATTTCCTTCTGATAATACAAATTCAACTTGGAAGGTACACTGAGTTTTACGAACAAAATATTGTCAGCCCACTGAAATGAAACTCTTTCCATTTAATCAGAAAGGCAAGACCCCTTGCAAAGTTTTCCCATTTAAAATGCCAATATGAAGTAGGAATCCCATCAACAAAAAGGAAAGGAATATCTAGCCTTTACTTGAAGAATTCAAAGATATAGTTGTGTTAGTCTGTTGAAACAGTATGTAGAGAGATCTTGTAGCACCTTTGAGACTAACTGAAAGAAAGAAGATGGCAGCATCAGCTTTTGTAGACTTAGCTCTACTTCCTCAGATACATTTGGAAACAGTCAACTTCTGAGCTCTATAGTGAGGTGGGGATCAGAACATGGTTCTCTGCTTTAGCACTAAACTGCTACACCACAGTGGTTCACTGGGATTTCAAAGCACCTGGGATTTGCTAACTGGACATATGACTCAGATACATTCCCCAGATGCATTTCCAATTGCATCTGAGGAAGTAGACCTAAGTCTATGAAAGCTCATGCTGTTAACTTTTTTTCCAGTTAGTCTCACATGTGCTACAAGATCTACCTACATAGACATTACTTGGTTATTTCTCCAGTTCTCCTGACGTCTTGTAAACTAGGGATGGACGACTTCTGTGGGTGGTGTACACTGTACCCATGAAACCAGCAGTCCTCCATATCCTCCCACTGCCACCCACATTTGGTGGTGCAACAGCAAAACAAACCCTCAGAACCTCCCCCACCAACACAGTGATTTGCCTTTCAGGCCTCTGGGGGAGACATTGTCAAGATGATTAGTGCTTCTGGGAGGCAGGACATATACATACCTAAACTTTTTTTAAAAGAAAAGTAGACACTCTGTTTTTGACATCACCACACTGAAATTTGGTGCTACAGATGGGTCCCTTGGGTTGGGTGTATGTGAGTGTGAGTCACTGCCTGTCACACTCAGTCCCTTGAACAGATACTTCTTTCAGCCTAATAAAGGCTAACCTTGTATTGCAGTGCAGAACTATTCACTCCCACTCCCAAAGTCAACCTACTTTGACTTGTGCTTTTATTACTTGTCCCATAAAAACCAATAACTTTTTGTCACAGCCATAATTTCATCAAGGAAATAGGATGAGCAGGGCAAGGGCCAGACTGAAATTAAGCTGAGAACTGTCTATAACAAGACAATACAGTTATCTCTAATTGTATTTCCCCCTATGTCCCTTGATTTGGGTAAGCTGTATTATTTTGCCCATAATGCTAGTAGCATCTTTTCTGTTGGAGAACTTTACTGGAAACATTTCTTTCATGAGGTATTTATTGAGTTCAATATTTTTATTTGGCCCTTTCATTATGAAATCTTAGGGCAGCAAACAGATGCACACAAACACACGCACACACACACATGCACACACTTCCAAATAAAAATCCATAAGTAATTTAAACAAGCTAAAAACCTATTAAACAATTAGAATAAGTTAAACATGCTTTAAAAAGGTTAAAGTCAGGTGCAGGTTTAAAATTCAGCCATAAAGGCTTTAATGAAAAGCCATGTGTTGAGCTGGCACTGAAAACTCCCCAACACTGGCACCAATCAGGCATTCAAGGGAAGTGCATGGCCTCCCCCATCTTATTATCCTCAGTGGTGGGACACAGAAAAGGGTCCCTCTGGCAGATCTCAGTCTGGCAGATCTCAATCCCTGAATGTCGCTCTTGGTCTATATAACAGTAGGGCTTTCCTTAGTGAAGTTCAGTAGAAGTGCATACATTGACAGTAAGAGGACATAGGCGGGATACAGATGGGGAGGGGAAGACATCTTGGAGGTGTATTCTGCTAAATACGGAGCCTCCAGACCGCCCGCCCTGGGGGCGTGGCTAAGATGTATGGGGCTTCCACATGGGGGGCAGTGAAGACGCCTCACCTGGGGCCGTTTCTGACCCACAGTTTCCATACTGCCGCCTCGCAGGACGCTGCAAAGAGAGAGGCAGCTTCCGCACGGGCAGCCAAAAACGGGGCTGTTTTTTTCTTTTGCCGGCGCTCAGCACCGGCGGCAGAAAGCATATGTGCACATTTAAAGTGCCCAGGCCCCTTTAAACTCCCCCCCCGCCCTGCCCAAGAACAATGGTGGTCTCCTGTCAGCTGGTGATCAGCTGGTGTTGGCATCCTTGTCCACTTGCACGTTGCTAGTGTCACCAGCATCATGGATGCCTCCTCTCCTTTGGTCCCCGTGCTCTTGCTGAATCTGCAATGCACAGCCACAGCTGTCGCCGCTGCCACTGCTGTCCCCCTGCCATCCCCCATCACCTCCCTTGTACATATGTAAATATTTAAAGTTTTAGCGTTTTTTAATTGTTAGGTGAATATGGCACAGGAATGTGTGTAGGGGTTCACTTTAAATTTCAAACTTTCCACAATTCTAGCAGCGCATGTGTACATGTTGCTCTAGGGTTAGGGTTAGGGTTAGGGTTAGGGTTACGAGCATTAAAATAGAGTGCAGCTGTGCTGCAGCTTCCACATCTGCATGGCATCTGACGCTCTAATTAGAGCCTCGGTGCAAACTGCGCATGTTCCAGGACCCCGACTCATTATGTGACGCAGCAGACACGGAGCTTTTAAATGGGCAACTTAAATTAGTGGCGTAGCAATTCTGGCGTACCGGTGCAGCAGCTTATAGACGGAGCTGCGCAGTTGGGCAGCATATAGAAAAGAAGCGGGGAAAAGCGGCACCTTTTTAATGCCGCTTCTTCCCGCTTGGGGCGTGCGGGTGGCGTGTTCATGGCGGCATTCAGGTAAGGGCCGTCTGAAGGCTATACCTTCATGACGTCATGAACACACCCCTTTTTGCCCGTCTGTATCCCGCCATAATGTGTTTGGGTGACTCCCTCATGCACATAGGAAAATCATGTTCAGTGGGTGGCTAGGCTGAGCCTGTGTTCTTCATGGGCTGACTTTCTTGACTGCATGGAGTTTTCTCCATTTAAACCGTAATACTCCCCTTGCAGTTTGAAGTGGCATAATTCATAGAAACCTGGACCACTTGATGTGACTGATACTCTAAAGCTGAATGAATTATCTGCATTTTAAAAAAACTTCAGAGAATGTTGGGCATATGTCCATGCCTGAACTGACATGTGCGATAAGGAAGTTTGAGGAAAATATGAGAAAATTTGCAGATCCCATTGACAAACTGAGAACAAACAAATAACTGGGTCCAGATGGTGAGGAAAATAACTACCTGGGACATTACCACATGTGACTGACTAAAAGTCTCACCATGCTGAGCCAATAGAGTCAAACGTTGGGGATGACGGGAATTGTAATCAAACACATTTGGTAGGCATCAGGTTGAGGAAAGCTGGCTTGAATAATTAAGACAAGCAGAAGAGAGAGGGGGGGCTAAAGGGTTGGGGTGAGAAACCCTAAGATTTGCAGTAGGATAAATCTTTAGCAAGGAATCCCATAAAATGGTGGAATCACTGCAAACACCTCAGTGAGAAATGAACCTGTTTTGTGGCCAGAGAATGCCAACTGAAGGCTCCGAGTTGTCCATAGAATTGCTCTGGAGGACCTACAAATACCTAGAGAAGATCCCAGAAATTCCTAGAGAGAACATATTAATTAAGTCCAAGAATAATCAGATCTGCAAGAGTCAAAGCTGCAAATGTGGAGGGCTGATTGTAGCTCCTTGGGCTTTGCCATTTGTTATCACCTCTGGATCCACTTATTGCAATCATTTTGGAGAATGTTTCTAGTGATTATTTAGATCTGCAGTAGGCTATTCAAAAAAACCCCAACAGCATCATTTGTTGAAGTGGTCTATGATTTCAAGGGTAAAGTTTCTCCTCTCTGATTTTTAATTTTTTTTGTTCTTCTAGTGTTAAAGTGTGAAAGTGCAATTTTGCTGAGGCACTATAACTAAACAAAATTTTTAAAAAGGAGAAAAGGAGACGTTATTGTTTCAATATGCCTTTGAATGAAAAAGTGCAATTTAACTAATGCCTTATAACTGAAAAAGAGAGATAGGAGAGAAGGAGGAGACATTATTGTTCCGATATGTATTGAAATTAAAAGGGAACTTTTTAGAAGTTTTAAAAGGACTGAGAATAAAATGTTGCTGCTGGTACCAGAAATTGCCAGAAAATAATCCAGGACAACAGAAAGGTTGTTTGGGTCTTTTAAAGAGTCCTGAGAACTACAGCAAAGCATATCAAAATCTCTCAGCACATTTACCTGGCTGGGAGGAGCCCACTGTTTCACCCACACAAATGAATTTTTGTCACTTTTTATAACAAAGGTAGGCAAAGTGAGGCCCACAGGTCTAATGTCGTCCCCCAGGGCCATTTCTGTGGGCTAAAAAAATTGTTTTTCTGCAAAATGTTCAAAAACAATCTCAGAGGGACAGAGAGCATTTTCACATTGGGGTCAAAATGAAATTTTTCAATTTTTTCAAAAGAATATTATAACTGAAAATGCCCCAAATACATTCTAGGGGCCCAAGAAGATCAAAAAACATGCCCCCCATGTCTCCTAGAGGGGACTTGGGGGCAAAAGATGGATTTTTATTTTTTGCAAGACCAGGTGCAGCTTTCCTGGAGGACTTATGCTATCCCCTAGTCTTCCTCAATTGCTCACCACTCACCTGCAGCCGTCAAATATTTGTCAAGCCCCATTGCTTTTGCCATTCCATTCACCTTGTCTATAATAAATTGTACCATTTATAAATTTAGGTCCTGCATGGTGCCAAATTTGTTCTGTGTTGGGTGCCCAGTGTGGTGTAGGATTGGGATTAGGACAAAAAGGATGCTCTCAGTTAGGGGGATTATTAACCAGCAGGAGCCAAGGAGTGTGTGAAGAAGAAAGTTCCAGCAAAGAAAAGAAGGATAAACAGGGTTGTTTCGAAACAAAATGTTTTCCAACATTTTCCATGAAGAGTCCAGTAAAAGAGTCTTTCTTTGAAGAGTCCAGTACAAATAAAGATTCATGTTTTTAATGCTAAAAATAGACAGTTCTTGTGAACTAAAAAATTGGGCACCAAACGTGGAAATGGCATGTAATTTTCTTATAGATCTGCTGAAACTGCTGGACAACATGAAAGACTCATCAGATATTTTTATTCTTCTGAGTGTTCTATAAGGAAAGGTGGGAGGAAAAAGAGACACAGATTTAAGGGTTGGGGACAGTATTGTTCACTAAAGGCATGCCTCCCAATGCCCCTTTCCTATCTCACTGGATCTTTTAAATGATCAAGAGGGATTGAAAAGTCTAAACATCTGAGGAGAGAGAGAGAGATTGATTGAGAGAGAGCGCACCAAGTATATTGGATGCTTGCATGGGTTCTTTATATTCAAAGTTGAATCCCCACCTGACCATGGAAATGCACTTCGTGACCTTCGGCATGTCAGCCTCAGAGGAGGGCAATGGCAAACCCACTCTGAACAAATCTTGCCAGGAAAACCTTATGATAGGCTTGCCTTAGGGTCACCACAGATGGATGTGAAGGCACACAATGACAACAACAATAACAAACCTATCTCCACCTATTTGTCCTGTTCAAGAGCAGTAAGTGCCCAGATGAGCATACCTATAGTCAAAGCTTGGACAGCTGAAGAATACGCTGTTCAAATTTAAAACAGCATTAAGTACCAGTTTTTTCCAACGTGCCTATCTAGATGGTTTTTAAACTGTAAATTTTAAATGGTGAATTTAAAATGTGGATTGTTTTAATACGGATGTGTTTCATTTGTTCTTTTAAATTGATCGAGGTTTTTAACTGATGTGTATTTGTTGGCCTGTTGTTCT